>NC_084813.1:8751885-9052356 GCF_963583255.1 Pyrus communis | reverse complement strand
AAAATAATTATATCAAATATATATATATATATATATATATATATATATATGCATAAGTCATTTGGCTTAGGCTCTCATAACTATGATATCACATACAATGAACCAGATAGTCTCTTCCACAAATAGTGGGATATCTCAAACCAAACATAGAGTCTCGTCTATATAAAATGGGATGTAACAAAGAGGTTGTTAAGCCTCAATAAATATCTTTTCCAAAGGCTATCAACTCATGATCCAATCCAAAATGAACTTGCATATCTATCTAAGATATATATCTCCAAAATATGATATTAGCACGTATAATATTTACCACAATTATCGTTATACTATAAACATAATTGATAGTATCTTAAGTATATTTAGTGCTCAAGATATTCCTCTGTAGTAATCCATGAGAGATTTTTCGAGTACTTCATTTCCACTAATTAAATGTTAGTCTTAGTATCTCCTCGCATCATACTCAATTGAAATTAAATCTTAGTATCTCCTCATGTCCATCAAGGAATAACTGCACATGGGTGGGCCAAGTTTTTCACAAAAAATGTCCACTAGGCTCCACCATTTTGGTCCCTGCCCTGTCCCTATATATGGGGACTTGGCTTTTTTTTTTTTTTTGTGCTAATCAGTGGTCCAAATTTGATCTGGAATTTTTTATTATATAAACTTGAAATTTAGAGTAAGTACTATAGGGCTTTCTCATTGGAGATAATATTTTTTTAAGGACACAAAAATTCTTTTAAGTCTCTAAATAAGTTTTCAAATGTGGTGGTGGGAGTGGAGATGCTCATTGGAGAGCCTTATACCTCATTTATAAGCTTTAAGGACTAGGATGGGAAATATTCTTAAGTCCTTACGGTGGTGAGGAAGGCTTTAAGGACTAACATTAGAAATGCTCTTAGGTGAGCATATATTTAATAACTATACGTTGTTGGATTTAGTTGATATTTAATCTCAACTGTTTGTAAATACCCACCGTTTAAACTCTCTCTCACCCAAGACCTCATTGCACTCACACACAACTCTTTCTCAACCCTGTTCTCTGTTGATCTAAACAGTAAAAAACTAAAAAAATCAAAAAGCTATTAGGACTGTTGATTTCTCAATAAACAAAAAAAAAATAGTAGGACCCATGCATGATGCAGCAAGGAATAGATGCACATGGGTGGGCCAAGTTTTTTCATTCAAAATGTCCACTAGGCTCCACCACTTTGGTCCATATATTGTCCTTACATGTGGGGACTTGTCTTCTGTATTCGATGAGCCCCTATACTTTAGAGCATTTTCAATGGTGCCTTTAAAACAGTTCGACCATCGTATTTCCTTAAATTTAAAGACTTGGTGACTTCTTATTGGGTGGAGCTTTAGTTCCTATTGTATAAGGACTACCCGGAGACCTCAAATATTTCACCACGATTAAGGCCTGTATAGGGACAACCAATGGCGGAGCCTATTGAGATTTTGAGTGGGAAATGAGGAAACCCACATGAAAGCTTACATGTAGCTGTTAAGCTATTTCCTCCACACACACGATTACTCCATTAGTCATCATCATACAACTGCTGACGTAGCTGTAGCGTGGGTCCCGCGTACACATGCTTTTTTTTTTTTTTTTCTATTACAAATCAACGGTCCAAAAATGATTTGAAATTTTTATTATATAAACTTCAAATTTAGGATACATACTATAAGGACTTTCTCATTGGAGATAATATTCTTTTAGGGACACAAAGATTCTTTTAAGTTTCTAAATAAGTCCTTAAATAGGGTGGTGGGAGTGGAGATGCTTTTGGGACTCAATTTTTGGTGTATTGGAGAGCCTTATTCCTTATTTATAAACTTTAAGGACAACCATTAGAGATGCCCTTAGGTGAGCATATATATCTAAACTACATATTAATAGAACCCTTTTTGTCAACCAAAAGAGGTTGAAAATACTATTTAGTCTTCTATCACAACAAAAAAAGATAAGGGCAATAACTTACACAAAACAAAATTTTGCTGTTTTTTTGTTTAAGCATCATCTATAGGTGAGAAAATAAAAAATAAACCTCTCTCACTCTCTCCTTAATCTCAATTTTAAAAACAAGAGGAAATTGTAGTAATGGTCGTTCAACTTTAACTCAATTGGATGAATGGTCACTCAACTAAAAATCCATGATCATTGGTCCCTTAACTTATCAAAACATGTTGTTATGGTCTTTTCGTCAACTTCGTTAAAACTTCCGTGAAAATGAGTTACATGCCACACACGTGGGGCTAAATCAAGGGGTAAATATAGAAAACCAAATGAAAAAAAAAATGTAGCAATGGTCTCTCAACTTTAACCCAATTAGAAAAATGGTCCCTCAACCTTGGTTCCTCAATTTTAACTCAATTGTAGCAATGGTCCTTCCAACATGAGTCATTTTGACGGAATTCTGATGGAATTGACGAAAAGGATAATAACTGTATATTTTGATGAGTTAAGGGACCAATGGTCATGAATTTTTAGTTGATGGAGCATTGCTCTAATTAGATTAAATTTAAGGGACTATTGCTACTACAATTTTCTCTAAAAATAAAAATAAAAAAAATTTACAGACTTTGTGTATGGGCATATATTAGTATTTAATAACTATAAGCCGTTGACCTCTAAAAAATATTGGACCTGGCCTGCCCCTAAAATATCGACACCCTGCCCCACTCTGTCACATTTGACCTCTAAAAAATTTGGACCTCCCCCGTACCCGACCCAAACCTTGTCTACTCACCCCGACCTACGGTTCCTCTACTCGTTTGCCCACTCTTAGTTGGATTTGGTTGAGATTAAATCTCAACCGTTTCGTAAATACCCACCATTTAAACTCTCTTTCACCCAGGACGTCACCGCACTCACACACACGACTCTCTCTCGACCCTGCTCTCTGTTTTTCTTCTTCGGCACCCCTCCCCATTACCAACTCATCTATCATCTCACACAGAGAGAGAGAGACCAAAGAGAGAGTAGTTGATTGAGTTCGTCCGAAGTATGATTCAAAACCGATCTCAGGATGCGTAACATCCCACTGTGACGCTACCACCAAGATTCGATTTTTCATCCTCCAGCTTTCACCATGAGTGCAGGTCCTCTCTCTCTCTAAAATTGATATGTTGGGGTATTCTTAAATTAGTGAAAGATAATGGAAAACCCAGGTGGAATATTTGATTTTGATTGCATAAGTTTTGGCTGGAATTGATGATTTTACAATATAAATATGTCAAAACTTGTATGAATGCAGAGAAAGGGTCTCTTTAATTATTTATTTGGAGATTGTTTGTGTTTTCTGAGTGCCCTTTTGGGAAATAAACACATTAGTGCCATATCTTGCTTGCTTATTTGAGTTCAAGGATGCTGGTGAAAGTAGCTCTTCCCAGGGAAAAGTTGTGGCAAATTTTAGAGGTTCAAACCGATGGCTTTTCAAGTTTTCGGTATTATAAAGTTGTGAAATTTGGGTATGATGGGTTTGTATTTATACTTGGTGATTGTATTTTAAGTAGGCTTTTCTCTCGGCATGAACTGGTATTCGGGACTTCTGACATAAAATTAGCTTCTTATTGCCTAAAACTGAAAAAAGACATTTCCCAACTCATGTTGTTACTTCTTTGGAATTTTGGAAATTCCATGTCGCCGTCGTCATCTTCCAAGAAGAAGAAAGTATGCAACGGCAAGATGAGGTTGAGGAGGAAAAGCCTCTTGCTGATATAACCAATATCTACACTATCTACAACTACAACAATTCCGTTCAATATCATTTTCGGATCAGCAGAACTGTTTCATTCCCTTGCTCTGTCGTATCTGCACAAATTCCAGGAAAAGAAAAGTAATTGGGGTTCGGGAGGAGGTTCAAGAGTCACCAGCCGCTCCAACTCCAAGTCTCTGAGGATGGGTTTGGCTGCCTATGACACTATGTGTAATCTAATGTACTAATGTGTTTGCTAGAATTAATTGTTGCTTCTATATTCTGGTAGGCCTTCGAATTTTGGGCTTGATTGATTTCTCATTAATCTCATCATAATAATTAGTTCCCTTTCTACTTGAGTATAACTATAAACTTATAGGATCCTCTAGAACTTGAGGTACAGTGAATTTAGTGGTGGATGAGTATAAACATTAAAGCTCAAAATATTGCCACTAGTTGTTTTGCAGTTGTGGTGCTTTGCGGAACCCATTATAATGAACCGTATACGCCATGTGAATAAGATTGTAGTATTGTACTTGATGCACTTGTGCAGACAGTTCTCCTGCTATGTTAGAATTGGCCTTTGGCCTGCATGATGTCAGTGTTATTTGTATTAAAGAGAGATGAAAATCTTGGTCAGGGACTCAGGCCTAATCACGAAATAGATATCACCATTCTTGCAGTAATATACATGTATCTCATTTTTGCTTAAAAGTGTGATCATTTCTTGTAGGTGGTGCCTTTGGTGGTAATAGGGGACTGAGCCCAGTTCCTCCGGAGAAAGGTGTCTTTCCCTTGGATCATATGCATTTGTGTGACCCGGTAATGTCGCTTATTTGATTGATGAACATTCTTTTTCACATTTGTTTTCTCTGTAGAAGCAAGTTTGTCAAAAGCTGGTTTTATGTTGGAGTGGGTTCAGTACGGTTGTTAAATGTGAAAGTTTTGATTATATTTCTTTGTCTTGTTTGAAGTTCTTAGCTTCTTGGCTTTGTTTTAGGAGAAAAAGGAATACCTCAGTTGTCTCAAAACTTCGGGCCACCAATCAGAAAAATGTAGACTCTTCTCAAAAAAGTACCTGGAATGCCGCATGGAAAAGTGAGTTTTTTTGGTTTTGTGTAAAACAAATTGTAATGCTTTGATCTGGAATTCGTTCTGCGACATTCTTCTGCATATTATTCAAAACCAAAACAACTACCAACTGCATGGCACTCAAAAGCTTGAAGTATAGGTTTTGAAGTTTCAGAGGTGTATGTTGGGCGAAAATAGCATAAAGTACTAACTTCCCTGCATAAAAGCTTTTCGTGTCTTTCCCTCACCTTCTGGTGGTAGGTTTGTATCAAAAAGCACTTCTGGCATTAGGTTTGTGTCAAATTACGTTATAGGTTTGTTCGTGAATGTAAAAATGAAATCATTTGTATTTTGAGGAACCATAATTTGAATTTGGCAGATTTAGCTATCCTATTTCGTGGATGAGACTTTTTGGCGTATATAAATATGATGAAGGTCTTGAACCAAAAACTGAGGAAAACAATTTAATGGTAATTCAAAATTGGCCGAAATATTAGAAAATTGTCAATTCATAGCTATTTGAGCCCTCATTCCTTGTATTGTCTCTTTCTTTTTCACATACAGATTTGTTATGAACTTTTGATTTCATAGACCGTTTATATGCATCTGGCAGGAACTTGATGGCAAAACAAGACATGTCGGAACTTGGATTCGTCAGGGAAAGTAACTCGGACGCTTCTGGAGAGAAGGTTTCCGAGCGGATTGCTAACTAGATCGGATGATAACTTAGAAGAGGACAGTAGTTGGGAGAGTTTT
The DNA here is from genome assembly GCF_963583255.1 of Pyrus communis. Taxonomy (NCBI): domain Eukaryota; kingdom Viridiplantae; phylum Streptophyta; class Magnoliopsida; order Rosales; family Rosaceae; genus Pyrus; species Pyrus communis. Next base: position 9,046,831 of record NC_084813.1, on the reverse strand, counting down.
ACTGAACATTGAATCTTGATCATGGAAGAACTACTTGTAAAGGATCCAAAAACATTAGTGTTTTGGTTTTTTCAAAAGATGTTAATGGTTTATTTTCGTAGACTTGTAGAGAAGGCAATGAAGCTAATTTTTGATAAGGTGAATCAAATTTAAATTTGACATTTTAAATGTCAAAGGACCCAAATAAGACTCAAATAAGATATGATAGGGAGCCTTGCGGTCAGGTTCCAGAAAAATGTCAAAAGGCAAAAACTTCTGCCCGGGAATGTCATTTCAAGTCAATCAGACAAGGTCTTATATTTTATAAAGAGTTTTATGTATTAATTTAGTATGTAATTAATTTAAAATATCGTTAGCAGTAATTTTGGTGTTAATTGTTTTAACTTTTAACTATATAATTTTTTTTTTTGAGTAGTGCTAAAGAGATTAAATTTGTAGACTAATTCTGTAAACGAAATGAAATGAAAGTTGATGATTGAATTATTGCTTAAGCGTTAATTAACATACGTATTGATAATATATTATTTAATTTACAAATTTAGCGTTACCCTTTGTTCTTTGTTCTTGAGAACAACAGTCTTGCAGAAACAAAGAGTCCAAAACCTGAAAGAAAACAGAACGGCTGGCGGGAGAAAAACTCTATAACAGAGAAAATATAAAATATTTCTTGGGAGTTTCTGCACACACTCTCTCTCCTCTGTCTCTCTCTCTCTGCCTCGACGGCCACGCTGGTGAAAGCCTCCTTTTTTTTATGACTTACATGGATCCATTTTGCTTCCCTTTTCTCTGTTTCGGATTTCCATGGCTCTCCATTTGTCTCCCATCAAACCTCACCTCTTTAACCACTCGTAAGCTCTCTCTCTCTCTCTCTCTCTCTCTCTCTCTCTCTCCTCACACAGATACTGTAAATTTTAGACCTTAATAATTTATTATTATTATTATTGCCTTTAAAATTCTGGTATCTGGGTCTAATTGGAAATTTGGTTATGTGGATTGTTCATGGCTCATAGGAATTTGCTTCTGTTGGTTGAATTGATATCCAGATTCTGTATTCAAACGGGGTTTTGAGGTTTTCTTTTTAAATTACTTCAAATTGCTTTTAATTAAATTAACATTTGGGTCCAACAAAAAAAGAGTTAATATGCAGTATTGGTCCAAATTCTGTGAAGTTGATAACTTTGATTCAATGTCAGTTCTGTAACTTATGTTTGTATATAGACAATACAAACAGAAACCAAAGAAGAAGACTAAATGTCATAAAATATCTAGCGGTAGAATTGCCATGTTCACTTACATGGAATAAGAATTGGAATCATTTTGATTCTTAACTTTCCTGCGTTTACTAAAACATGGGTATTGGAGTTGTTACAATTTCTAACTTTGCCTATATTTATTAAAATATATGGAATCGTCGGGTTTCTCTTAAAATCCGTAATCCAATAGCTGAAAATCAAGAATCACAACAATTTGGGAGGGGTTGATCCCATTTTCCATTCCTTCTATCCCTTGCTTGATAACTTACCCCATTCTAAGAAAACTTGTAGTTTATTGTGAAGACTCCTTCAATCATAAATTCTGATAGCAACTTCTCTTTTTGGGACAGAAGAAGATGTGTAAGATCAGAAAACCGACAAAAGACAATTGCCAATGTGCATAAGCCTTCAAGGTGCAGCACAAATGAACAAGGAATCTATGGCTTTTCGACTAAAAATCATGTGCTTGGTTTATTGGTTAGGTGTTACAATTCGTCGAGGTGGTCTTCATCTTGGACCTCAACATCTACAGCTTGTACAGCTTTTTCTCGTCAAACAACTTGTGAGAATGGTGCCTCAGTGGCTAGAACTCATAATCATGAAAACGAATTTAATCGGGTTAATTGCCTCGAATGGGTCTTACATGAATCAGCTAGGAGCTTCTCCATTGCAGTTGAGTCACTTGAATTGCCAGGAAGTGGTCCAGAGCTTGCAATGGCATGGTCTGGGAAGGATGTGCATCAATGGCATAAGCGGATTTCTTATCAGGTATAGCATATGTTTTGCTTTCCTCAAAGCATGTTACAAACATTTTATAATGCCTATAGAACAAATTGTTTTTGCTGTTGAATTGTGTTAGCATGATTAGCGTCAATATTTGAAAGGTAGTTTTGCTGCATTTTCTGCATCTCTTTTATTTGTTTGGATCACTGAATTGAGCAAGATGTTACTAGTTAGTACAAATGAATTTTATAATGGACTACCATGGCTGTGCAGGTTGCAGTTTACTCTTTGTTGAAAACAGCAATCGAAGTAGAAATCTTGCTTTCCAGTGAACGTCATTGCAGCGCTTTTCCAGTTAGAGATATGTAAGTTTTCTATGTTAAAGGCTTAATGTGGCAAATTGAATTTGGTTGTCTTAGTTATAGTGCCTTAACTGAAAAATGTTTGACTTAGTAATCATTTTCTAAAGAAAATGTGTCAGACTGAATGTTTAAACTTTGCTTAATACGTTCTTCTTAGCTGAGCATTATTATTCCTTTTCCATTTTGGATGCAAATATTGAATGTCTAAACTTTTCTTAATTCGGTATTTTATCTGTTTCAGCTTGACCCCAAAGATTGATTTGATAGGCGAATACATCGAGAGTCAACTGAACATGAGGCACTCAGAATTAGCAGAATGGTTTAGAGTGGTGGAACAGCCGCTTATTGCAGGATTTTTCACTCCCTTGTTGAGGAAGTGGTCTATGGAATATGCTGGAAGGTTTGCTCGAATAATTTGTGCTCTTAGCCTAATATATGAAAAGTCTTGTGTTATCATTTGCCACAACAATCAGTACATTTATGTTTTCAATATACGACGGATTCCTGTGCACTATTTTATGCAGATGCAGTGACAATAACCTGTCCATCTGAAATTAAGCATATAGCCCTAAACAAAGAAATCTTCAGTGGTGTTGCAGGGATGGTTGTGGCAATAAGCTGCTGTGCTGCAGTGGCTAAATTGGGTTACGGTCGTGTTAAGTGCCCTTATTTTGCATTTTCACTTGATGACGTAATTGTAGAGCTCATGGATCACTCACACAGTTTTGTGTCAGTGGAAAGACTACATAACTTAGCTACCGAGGCAGGATTTGAATTGGATTTCCTGTCCCATTTCGGTAGAAAGGTTCTGCTGAGCAACAAAAGTGAAGAGGTAGAATTTTGGATTGGGTTGGCTTATAAAAAACTATCAATGGCATTCAACAAAGAAAGTATGATCCTAGGCAAGCAGAATTTTCATCACAAGGTCAAATTTATATTTCATGATATTATCTTCAGACTCTGGTGTCTCAGATGCATTAATCATTTGCTAACTTGGCCCTTCTTTTATTTTTATTTTATTTTATTTATAAATATAGAACCTTCAGCTCATGTCTTGAGCGTTTAATTATTGCTCTTATTTATCAAGTTTTGACAGGTTCAAGGAGATACTTTGGCTACCTTAGGACTTTTTGCATATCTTGGGAGAAGGACTAGATTATTCTTGTCAAGGATGGGCATAAAGGATCTTGATGAGCTAGTTAAGGACTTCCTAAGGTAAACGGCTTCACGCTTAAATGTTTTAATTCAAAAGTGCCAAAAACATAAGAGGTTGAATTGTCTGCCTGCAGCTACTTGGAGTGTGGTAGCCTTTTCATTCACCCAGAGCTTTCTTCCATAGCAGTTTATCAACACTTCATGGAGGTCCGTTTCTAACCTTAGTAATTTTGATGCAGGTGAAAAATACAAATCATACTAATCTTTAAAGTTTACCTTTATAGGTGGTGACTGATGAAATTGGATGGCTTGATTTCTATGCTGCATGTCCTCCGAAAAGAAGTCAAGAGAGGCGAAAAGGCAAACTGCATGCCATCCAGGCAGAGAAAGAGATTGCTCTGTCTGCTGTTTTTACTGTATGCTATGATGTTTTCTCCGGGTTTGCTCACTTCAGTCGTTCAACTCAACAGTCCTTAGACACTCATTTGCTAGACTTCTTGCTCCACAGGTAAAACATTCCCATTTTTTTCATTGAGGTTTGCTTCTGTAAGTTTATATTATTTGTTAAAGTGGCCAATGAGGTTTTCAACATTGATTTCTCAGCCAGAGCTTGCTAACTGTTTGTTTGGAAGACTACTGGGCTGCTTATGATAAATCATGGTATTATTTCTCTGGTGGGTTTGTTACATTTTATTTTCGAGTACTAAATCAGCACTACCACGGAGGAAGGAGATAAATGTGCTTGTTTTTTGTTCTTATGTTTCTTTTCAAAGCAGTGAGTTGTTAAAGATTACAGAACCTGGTGCTCGTCGCGCATCATTTGTTGGATCCATAGTTGCATCCAAGTTATCTGTAACAATGGAGGCGCAACAAGAGCCAAGTACCTTGACAACGTCAGAAGATTGTCAAAATTATAATCCTCAGCGCAGGCTTAACCTGAGAAAGGTATTTACTTTCAAAAAAACAACTACTGCTGTAAAAAAATAATCAAATGAAATAAATTAATTAATTAAGAATAAAAGAGCTTCACATATAAAGATAGTTTGTTTACCAGTGGCTACATTATCAGTCTCAGAGAAATATATTAAGTTAATTAACTGAGCAAAAGCGTTGCATGGTCTCTACACTCTCTACTTGGTTTCTACCGCTGCATATTATCTAATTGTTTTGTTACATGGTTGTGATCATTTATTTTCTTCAATGGAAGGATTCCCCCTCTCCCGGGACGGAAACTATAAGCTCCATGGAGGAGGGAAGTGCCACGAGATCAAAATATCATCAGCGAAGTTTAGTTAGGAAGTATAGCAACAAGTTGGTATCTACAAGCTCCGTAAGTCTAATAATCCTTTGCTTCTTAGAGATGAGTTTATATCTATGTCTTGTTGAACTAAATTACATATTGTATTTGATGCTAATACTCAACATTTTTTTTTTTTTAATTTTTTGTAAGGATATATGGATGGGTACTCAGTTGCTTATCATAGACCTAACGACTTACGCAGAGCTACTCCTCAAACAATTGCGTGGCCACAAGGTTACAAGGCTGGAAAGAAAAAAGTTGAAAAGAACGCTAAATGACATCACTTCACTTATACCAATTACAATTCTCATGTTACTTCCTGTAAGCACTAATTTGACCTTTTTTCTTTCCTAAGATTTGCCAGGTGTTTTCATTTACTTGCACAACGTATCTAGTTACCTTCTAGCATTATATAGATTTACAAAAAGAAAAAGACATCGATTGAACAGCTGCGACTAAAACTATTGGTTGCATTCACCGCAGTTGCATTTCGTGCTAGCTCATGCTGTTCTCTATGATATGTTAAAATGCTTGTGACTGTACTCTATTATATTTGTACACGAGTCAGATTTTATCCCGAGCGGTTAATAAGCGAATTATACAGAAGTTAACTATTTCTCTCTCTTTTCTGTGACAAGGTATCAGCTGTAGGTCATGCTGCATTGCTAGCAGCAATCAACAAGTACATACCAGGCCTGGTAACGTAAATTTACCTTTGCCATTTTTGTATCTTTCTTTTGAAGAAAAATCAATTTTGTAATTCATAATCGTAATTTTTACTGCACGTAGATTCCATCTCCATATTCTTCGGAGCGGCTGGATGTGGTGAAACAACTAAAGAGAACCAAGAAGATGGAAGTAATTAGGACATGGAACAACCTTGAAGATCCATCTTCTAGAATAACGTAAGTTATTGCTTTGTGGTGCTGCTCGCTTTACCCGAGTTGGAATAAACTGGTTTATAATATGAAATTAGTGTTTGTGAATAGTCAAAAACGAATAAATATCACGAATTATTGTGACGTAGTTGTGCCTGTTGACCCATAATTGCATGCCTCGATATGGTTTGCAAACATAAATAACATTTGAAATGCAGTACATAGTTTCAAAACAGAACCTTTTACTACAATTTGCTTAGTAGCTTAGGCATGTGTTACAGAGCAAAGGCACCAAGGAGTTGAGTGAAAAGGGGAGGGAGGAGATGGTTCGTAGAGGGATAGGGAATTGGGTAGGGTTTGGGGTTGTAGTCGTAGGTATCTTTAGGGTTGATATTGGTAGGGTAGTGAAAGACGCGAGTTAGACAGGAAACGGAGAGAAAACTCATCCCTTAGGCCTTTCCTTTCTGATTTCAAGGAACGAGATGATGACAATTTAGGTTTAGGAGGATCAAAGTCAAATGTCGTGACAAGAACAAGCACTCCATGTGAGGCACATAAACACATCCCCAACCAGGCAGGAAAAAAAATCGTTCTTGGCTTAGGACAAGAATCTAGTGCACAAAAGGTAGACTTTCCAACCTCCTAGATGGACAAACTTGTATTCGAACAGGGCACGAAAGTGAGGAGGCGAGGTCAAAGCAAAGCACTTCATCTCAGGTGGAGGGAAAGATCTTGGTCCCCAGAAATGCGTAAGCAAAGGGATCACGACTAGTTAGGGGAGGTACAGGAAGAGGTGGCCGTTGTGTTCCATGAATTGGGTCGATTACTTCAAAAGACAAGGGCTCATAAGCGAACCTAGGGCTCTGGTTCCAGAGAGCATAGAATTTCCCGTTCAGCAGAGGATTTCTTGGGTTAGCCATTACGAGTTTTGCAGGAGCACTCTACCAAATACTTGAATTTGATGCTGTGGATGAGATACCTAGGGCTACTCATATGCTTGAACTCAAGGGTACATACGACACAAGATCATCTTCTTGTTGTCGTCATATTTTTCAGACGGAGAAGAAGACGAGGAGTCCATTGTTCTTCGTCTTCTTTCTTCTCTTCCCTAGGGCATGCCCAATTAGGGTTAGGGCATCCATAGCTCATTTCTTCTCCGTGCTAATATGTAAAAATGTATGCATGCCTACGCAATCCCCCAAGGAAGCCCTAGGTTGCCCTCAAACATCAATTTATTTGATTATTTTGCCTTGCCACACACGTTTTTCTCACACAACTAAAACGTGAGGTGGGATGTTAAATACCATTAACTTTTAAAAAAAATAACGAAAAGTTCAATAAAACTTTAGTTTTAATAAAAATTGATAAATAATGAATAGTACTAGGAAAAGGTAAAAATATGATTGTTCATTAAAAGTGAACCATACCGGGAGTGTTTCGTTAAAACTCCCTTTTTTACCTTTGAAGATAATTTTTATAGGGAATATAGTTCTGTATTTTCTTTTTATCCCTTGCTTGGCGCGAAGGCTATTGGTTTGGGTTAGGATACGGTACTAAAGGTCCTCGAACTTCCAGGCGGTTTTTCTTTGGGCAACTGTTCGCTGTTGGATCTCGCCAATATAGAACTAAACCTCGCTGCGAACAGTCAAATCAGAACTAAACCTCGCTCTTCTTTCTTTCCTTGCGGGCATGAAGCACACCAACAGCGTTGCGTGATTCAACTGTGTTGTTTGCACTTGATTGGGTGGACAGTTGATCGGAAGATAATTTCAATTTGTCCGGCCAACAGGCAGGCGAAGGTGCTTATCTTGTGCGACAACACTACAAAGCAAGTGGCTCTTCTAGGTGGGCGGGAGCAACACTCCAGAGAACACGGCACTTTCTTGTTACATGCTATGGTCTCAACGCCCTTACGAGATAGTGATGAGTTTCACGCACTCTAAGCCTGGCCCAATATTATTTGGTTTCTATGCATGATTAAGCGATATATGATTCAAACAACCTTTCGTAGGAATAATCTATAAATGAAGATTAAAAATTTGAACTATCCTAAATATGAAATTTGTACGATGCAAAAGGGAGGGAGTTATATATAATGAATGACCAACTGAACGCATAAGCTATGAACAAGAGATCCTATGTTGCAACGATAACTTTGAAAGTATGGTTAGCTATAAGGAATCGCAATTAGCTTAGCAAATTGCTTTGATCAAAGAGTTGTAAAAACTCGAATTGACAATAGTTCGTGGGAGTGTAAGATCGATAAAGATAATCTGTCGGACTGTTTTATTATTCGTTTCTATAATCAAATCAAATGCATGTACCACAATTTATTGTCTAAGAGAAAAAAAAATAAAACAAAAAACGAGAGAAAAAAAGGGGGGCAAAAAGGTACTCTACAAATTCATTACAAGAGGGCGGGCTGGGTAAATCTTCGCCTGCATTACATTACATAATTGTAAAACTAGCAAAGCTAACTACACAACATTCACTCTCTTCAATCTCCAACACCAAAAACGAGCACGAATATGTTCATTTACTCTTTTCATTCCGATTCTGAGTTGATTTGGTCATTATCCCTTGCAATTGTATTTTATCATGGAAACATCTCAGCAATATATGCAAATTTCACTCTTTTCACAACAAAATATTAGTTCTAAGAGATGAACCTGCTTTGTAATCACCATCGGAGTACACCAGTGGTCCTTAGTCTTGAAGCACACGAAGAAAGGCTTAAGCTACCCTCTTTGGATCACGAGCTGCAGCAATATGGTCCTACATAACAATCAGTAAGATAAACGATTCAACTTAATACAACAAAAAAACAAGCCGAGGAAAATTTTCTTGCTTTGCTTTGTAGATATCTGATCTATACAGGTTCAGGTACCATTGGCTTCGAAAATGTAGGTAACAGCATCCATACGTTAAATACAGGTGAACAGTTGATATAACCACGCAAAATCCTAATGAAGGAAACATTAATAGGTTTTGAAAATCAAACTTACCGAGATAAAATCAAATGCTTTAGTATCCTCTTTCTTTGAACTGTTCACCACTGAACTAGGAGCTGGATTTGGTTGATTTGGATGGAAAATATCAGGAAGTGCTGACGCATATCCTCCATTTGTTCCAGCAATGTTACTTAAATTCATATTTTGCGAATTGAAGTTTCCGAAGTGTTGAAAGCTAGACATTGTTGCTAGGAATTGCGGCTGAGCAAGGAGACTTCCCATGGCACCATAATTTATTGGCTGAGAAGGAAAGGCTGGATTGAACATAATTCCAGGAGGTATATTGTAAGGCATAGCACCAGGAGGAAACACTGCATTTCCATTCAGTAATGCTGTTTGAGAATTAAGAATGCCACTCCAAGCATCGCCGGAGGCCTGATGGCTGGGATGACTAGCTGAATCCGATAGAAGTTCAGAAAGTTGTCCAGGAGGGGTTCTTTTCTGCTCCATCTTTGAGACATTTTTATCAATGGATAAGCCACCCATTAAGTTGTTTAAATCATTTTTATGATCCTGCTCCTGCGGAAGTTCGGATTCAGGCCCAAAAATATCAAACATTTCAGGTCCACTTTTCTTTTCTGCTATGGAGTTCTCGAGAGGATCTCGTTTATTATCAACGGTAAGCCCAGAGAAGAGATCATCTGCTTGTTCTTTACTGTCATTATTGTGGAACGATACATCTGCAAAAGGGTCATCGTCATTTTTCAGTTCAGTGGTGCGTACGACATTCCCTGGGCCATCTCCAAATAAATCATCAATTAGTTGGGGTGCTGGTGATGGTGCTGTTATGTTTGTGATGACTTGATCACTTGGGTTCTCAATTGCAGCATTGGTCACGTGGTAATCATCTAGATCACCGGTGTCTATAAGGTCAGGCATCTGAACAAAAGTAGCAGTCTGAGCCTTCATAGGCTGTTCTGAATTACTTGCCACATTGTCTGTCTGTTCTCCACCCAAGAGGCTCAAAACCTGCTCATTAAGAACAATGTCCATTCAACTGCATGACCTACTGTATCTTTTCAAAGAAAAATAAGGGCGTGCACGCGCACACACACATCCAAACTGTAAAATTGAATTTAACCTCTCGAAAAAATTACATTTTCCTCACATCATCAAGCATGAATTCATCAAGAAATATACATTCAAATTATCTATAAGAATAAGAAGAATCAAATCTAGAAAAGTCACAAGGAGCAAGTACAGATTCTTTTCTACATACACAATGAAGTGACATTGCAGAAACAAGAAAATCATTATATTATTAAACAGCACATGTTAACACTTAACCATTATAAGTAACAGATGGGGAATCCTTTCATGACAAATTATGTAACAATGTACCAATTACTTTTTTTTGTCCTCTTTTGAAGCTCTTTTAATTCTTTGTTCAATATGAAATAGCCAAGGCAGCTCAACCTTTACAAATATATAACATTTTTTTATTTTTATCACCACAAGAAAATAAAAATCCTTTGATCCTACTATGTGAAAGACTCTGGCGCTCCCAAGTTACAATCAATCCTAGACTCGAGCAGCAAGGGCCGCCTGGATATGATGTAGAAGAGTTCAAGTGATACAACCAGATAATACATAAAACCAATTGTTCATCATCAATATGTGTATTTTGAGAAACAAGGAAATGGACGAATCTCACACATATTCATATTTATAAGGAAATAAAGGAATACCTTGTTAGCCTTTTCCCTCAAAGAAGACTGGGGAGAGTCGGAGCATCTCACTACAAGATCTTTGTTGTCAATAAAATATGATTCTATGATTGCAAAATGCTCATCATCCTTTCTCCTCAAAATTGATTCAAGAACACAAATAGCTTTCATGCGTACCTGACAGACAAAAATCGCATAAGAGAAAGTTAGACAGAGAAATAGATCTATAAATACAACAAAAATTCCACCTAACCCTTACTCCTTAATAAATACTGATTGAACAATTAATAAGCAATGTGGAAGAATTATCGCCAACACTTAGGTATAAAGAGCTTGCCTGCCACAATGGAGATTGTAGTTTTAAATCCAGGGCATGACTCAAAGCTACAGCATCCAACTTCTTCGCCTCAGTAAGGAAAATCAGAATGGCATCTCGAGTGGGTTGTAAACGTACACCACCCGACGTCACAATGGTCTCCAACAACCTCTCCTCACGGGTTTTACTCTCTCTGTAATTTGAACTGGAATCTCCATTGGTTATTTCAGTTTTGGTTACCCTAGAATACTCATTCCATGGTCCACTAGCCACATTTTTTGATGACCCAAAACTACTTTGAGCCTCATTGCGATATTGAGCAGGTTCATATCTATCAGCCTGCTCGCTTTCTATGGTCAACGATCTATGAAGATTTGGACTTTTGTAATTTCCATCGTCTTTCTTTTTAAAAGAGGGACTATGGGTAAAATTAGTAAGTCCCTGTTTGATAGATGCACTTCCAAGACCAACAACCTCACTAATGAAAGACTTTTTTTCATCTGATGACATCTCGATGTTCGTATTCCCAAAACCTTGTATTCTTCTGTTAAGATCATCTGCAGGTGCTGCATTACTTTCCTCTTGAAAGATAGCAGAAATAGCCTCATGAGCAGTATCCCGCACAGCCTTATTAAGTGCGTCTCCTTTCAAAGGATCTGGGTGTCCCTTATAGTGAAATAGTTGGCGCACTGCCACTGAATTTCTTTGCATTTCCCTCCTGAACTCCACACCAGACTTTCCCACTGCATACTTTATTAATCTAAGAGCCTGCAGAACATTTGGGCATAATAGCATCAAAATCTGTAGTAATCATAATTCTAAGTAAATTATTGAAAAATATCCCAACATTCATCAAGTCTCACTTCTACATGCCCCTCTGTTATGGAAACCAAACCACTGCAATGTACATAGAATTTAATATGCCAAGCCTATCTCTCATAAAGAGGTCGCTGATGAGAAGAAGTCATTATTTAAAGCAAAGTTATAAACACACTATATCATTTCATTGAAATTCAAACCACAGTGATTACATAGAATTCAATTCTCCGAGTCTATCATGCCATTGATGAACGGAGGCCATTATGAAAATCAAAGTTATCATATAAAAAATCACCATCTTAATCTTCAATTCGCATTGATAACAAACTATTAGCAATAGCATGCACGAAGGAATATACATTCAGCTTAAACCGAACACCCCATACAATTATACTGTAGAATAAAATCAAAGCAACCAATTAATCAAGTTCATACAAGCGTTTAACAAATACAAAAACCATACTTTCCCAACAAAATTTTACTATATAACAAGATTTATTGTATACCTTCTGCTTAACAATTGGACTTTTATGGTCCAAACGCTTAAATACAAACTCAGACATCTCCTTGACAATACTGACATGCGAGGATCGCAGAAGCTGGCAAATCTCTTCCAATTTGTAAACGGGTGCAACCTTGTCTTCGTCGGAAGTCACCGCATCGATCATCCGGGACCTCCAGTACGACTCCACAGCTCTTCGACTCGAATCCATGATTCCCAATTATGCAAAAACCTAACTTTCCCAATCAAAAAACGAGGAATTTGATTCCCAAAGCACCCGATCGAAAAGATCCGATCCAATAGAATGCCAATCAAATCCCAGTAGGGTGCGTCCTTGGATCGACGTTACACTCGAAATTGGATCGGAGCCGCGGAGAAAACCGAAATTTCGGTTCAGATGCGCATGAATTAGATTTGATTGAATCGGTAGAGTATGGATTGTTTAGATTGGCGTTGAGAAATCGAAGAATTGGATTTGATTTGTCCAGAATTAGGGTTTTAGAGAGAGAGAGAGAGAGAGAGAGAGAGAGAGAGCTATTGGAAGGTGATAAGGAAAATGGAGGAGGAAGGAGAAGAAGAAAACAGTTACGTTGAGCGAATTTGATGCGCGCTATCGCTAGGCGCCTAAACTTGGCACGCACAAACACAAATGCTCTCGCTTGGCCTCATCGCTCATCGCTGCTTTTGCTGAAAAGTATTAGGTTGAATTATTATTTTTTTTTCAATTATTATTATTATTAATTTTTTTTTTTGGCTTCATGGATTAAGCTCCAAATTTGGTTACATAAGCTCCATGTCACATTATCAAACTTACAAAAAGTTTAAAGAATTTTGACAAGAAAGACTATATTTACATGTAGTTGCAAAATGTGAGAGGACATTCATTGATATTCGAATTAAAGGACCGAATTGATGGAATAGGTTAGGTTCAAGGACTATTTGTGATAAAAATCATTTTTATTCATTGATGATTTATGGTTTTTACGGTAGTTTAGATGAGTGTGATGTTAACATACAAGAATCATAAAACGTGAGTTTAATTTGTGTTATACTATTGCTACATTGGTGAGTTTGATAGGGATAAGTATAATATATTAAATGTGGTACCCGTCTACTTTTGCTTTTTTTTTTTTCTATTTTATGATTAATTATCTATTTTCTTTTTCCATCATTCCCTATACGCTACACTATGGAGTATGGACCATTATAAAAGTTTAATTTTTATATTATTCACTCTCAATTTTCTGACTCATTGTGAAAGGCTTTACACCTTTTAAATGCTAAAAGTGCTGTATAACCATTGAAGAAAAGTAACATGATATCATCATGCATTAGAAACCTTGTCAAAAATAAAAAATAAAAAAATAAAAATAAAAATAAAAATAAAAAAACACTAAATATGTAATCCATTCCAATTTATAAAACATTACTCATTCCATTGCAACTTATTTATAAATGAATTAAAAATGTGAGACAAATAGTGGATTGGCATGCGTTCCAGATTCAAACATGATTACTTGTGCTTAAACGGAAATATGGAAAATAGTGGACCACGAGAGGTGGGAATTACCCATTTCTTTGCCATACTTTTGTCTTTCAACTGAGAAAGGGAATGAGTTTGGGTGGCTGGTACTCTCAATCTTAATGTGATTGGAGTTGTTTAGTACCTGTGTTTTCTTCCTAGAACATTGGGTTGTTTTCTATACTCTCGCAGCATGGCTGGAGATGAGGAAATGATGGATTGTCTCAGTTTCATTGTTGAAGATAGCTTGGATATGGAGGAGAGATTCAAGGATAATATCCATCTTGTTGGTCGCCTTATTGCAGACAATGAATCGTCTAAACACGTGGTTAAAGAAATGTTGTGGAATGCCTGGAACAAAATGGGTGTGGTTAAGGTTCTTAGAGCTAAACCAAATGTTTTCGCCATCACGGTAGGAGAATAAGCGGTGATGAGGCGTTTGCAGGAGGGGAATCCTTGGTTCATAAAGGACTATGTGTTCTTAGTCAAGCTCTGGTCATCTTACCATTCACTTAACGATATCGCCACTAATAGAGCAATTTTCTGGGTTCAAGCCTATGGGTTTCCTTGTCAATATTGCACCATGAAGAATGCTAGGGCCATGGGTCAAAGGATTGGGGCGGTGCTAGAGGTTGAAGACCCTCTAGTGACTGGTTTTCGGGGTTTCATACTACTTCGTGTTGACTTTGATACCTGCAAACCTTTGGTCATCTATTTCCAAATCCCTTGTCAAAACTCTGGATCCAGGCTGATATGTTTGAAGTATGAAGGCCTCAAAATCTTTTGCTACCAGTGTAGGCACTTGGGCTATGCACGTGGTGACACTTTCTTGGCACCATAGTCAGAGGGTAGTCACTATAATGCTGACTTGTGTACTCCTATGTTATCCAGAGCCTCCTTCCTGCTTTTTCCATCAATTAAGAGGTCTAACCCGGTCTCCGGTGCAGATGAGTGTCATTGGAAGAGGAAATGGATCAGGGAATGAGGTTTTCACGACTTACCAGGAGAAGACTGGAAGATTTCGGCAAACGAGTTCTTAGCATACAAATGGAAGGATGAGCTCTGTGCTGCTGTATTGTCATCATAACTGGAACGTTGGTACCATCGCCATCTGCTACTACCGATAAACTTTCTGATGTGGCAAAACCTGCTTCATCTGATCTGTCACCTAAGGTTATCTCAGCACTGGCAGATTGTCTGCCTTTGACCAATACAATGGACCGTGATGTGACTAACCACCCTAGGTTTCCTGACTATGGCTATGTATGGCATCCCGATAGTTTTGGGACTCAATTTTCTAACGGCACTATCTCCATTGGTGTTATTGGGCTCTCTCTATCACAGGTATGGTGTGACCCATGTAGGGTTCCACGGTGGGCCCTTGAAAATGTTGATGGATTTTTTCGGGCCTCAAATGAGCTTCAGACAAGCCCAACAAAATTTACTATCTTGGATTGTTATCATCGTGGTACCCAAATCCATGAAATATGTGCTTCTCCTTAATTAACATATTGTGCCACCCACACTACCATTACGGCTAACACATATGCCCAATCTCCTACTGCCAAGTCACCTTTACCCTCCCCAAAAAAAAAAACAAAAAAAAAACGAAGACCTCCTTTAATCCCAACCTGGGTCATCTTCTCCATCTTCCCAAATACAACACTCGATCCACCCAACCTAAGGCTGCGACCAATAAAGGAAAAAAGGGAAAATCCCAAAGGGCTACTACCCGCTCTACCACTCCATGTGCTTTGGAGGATGGGCTTTACGAGGTGGAGGTTAGTCCATCTAAGGACTTGGAAGATGGTGAGAGACATGGTTGGCTAGTCATAAAGAGAAATGGGGCATATTTTCAGTTGACGAAAGTTGGTAGCTGCCAACTTCGCCAAGAACCATGAAAACCTTATTCTAGAACTATCGTGGGCTTGGGAACCCATGGAAAGTTCAAGCACTGCTAGAAATTGTTAAGCAGCAAGATCCCATGGTGGTATTCTTATTTAAAACTAAGTACCACCATTTAGTATAAGACCCATCAGGTAAATCCTGGATTTTCAAGAGGCTCTCTGTGATTGTTACCTCATGTCTTGGGTTTTGTTGGAATCCCGTTTACCTGGATCACCACTTCTCATAAGGGCATTAAAGAAATGCTTGATCGTGTGGTGGTTACTTCTAATTGGAATGCTCAGTTCCCGAATCATGTGGTCACTCACCTACAACCAAGGAAATCTGATCACTCTCAAATTTTATTATGTTGTGACTGGCATTGCTTCGCTCAATCGTAGTCGGATAAGGTCCTTTTGGTTTGTAGAAATTCGGACTAGGCATAAAGGGTGCACACATGTGATTGAGGAGGCGTGAAGTCAGCCAACCTTGGAGTTTCCTTTGTTTCAGCTAGTACATAAGATTAAGGCCACACGGGTAACACTGCTCAGATGGCAAGACTCTAAATTCTAGTCCAAAAAAGTGGAGATGTCACATATTTGAGCTAAGTTGGAGTTTATTTTGGCCCAACCCTTTACTGATGCCTCTATATGTAAGTGATCTTTATTGATGCAATGGTTGGACACCTTTTTTGGGGATGTGGAAACCTTTTGGCGCTCAAGATCGAAGGTACATTGAATGAAGGATGGAGACCGCAACACCAGATTTTTCCATCAATGAGCTAGCAACCATAAGTCCAATAACACAATTTTAGGTCTTATGGATAAAAATTGGTGTTCAAACTGAATTTGATCAAGGGGTACAAAATATTGTTCTCAATTATTTCCAAGAGATGTTTACATCTTCTCAGTTGACTGATGGGGAGAAAGTCCTTGACTCATTGGAATCTCGAGTTTCTGCTATATGGCAAACCAACTTGATAAGGATTTCAATGTCGACGAGATTAAAAACGCACTTTTCCAGATGTAACCATCTAAGGCTCCTGGACCAGACGGCATGACCCCTATATTTTTTTAGAAGTATTGGAATATCATTGGCAGCGATGTGGTCAGTGGTATTAAGTCTTTCCTCTCATCTTGAAAGTTCCTGAAACAGTTAAATTTTACCCATATATACCTTATCCCTAAACAAAAGAAACCAATAGAGATGTCTCATCTTCGGCCAATTAGCCTCTGCAATGTCCTCACTAAAATTATTTCAAAAGTCTTTGACGTCCGTTATCTCTCCTCATTCAATTATGGCATTTGAGGTTGCTACTGCGCTATATAACATGAGGATGGGCAAAAATGGTTTTATTTCTTTAAAGCTTGAGATGAGCAAGGCATATGATCGAATTGAGTAGTCTTATCTTCGCCATGTACTTACGAAGTTGGGGTTCCCTTCTCGGTGGATCAACCTGGTCATAACATCGATTTTTTTTTATCACTTACTCTTTTATCTTAATGGGAGCCCATAGGGGCATATTCATCATTCAAGAGGTCTTCGCCAAGGCGATCCGCTTTCGCCATACATGTTCATGTTGTGTGCGGAAGGTCTTTCGATACTAATAGCTAGAAGGAAGGAGCTCGGTCTGTTGCAAGGCTTGACTATTTGTTCTAGAGCCTCGTCGATCTCACACTTACTGTTTGTTGACATTTTTCTTTTCATCCATGCAAAATTGTCGGATTGCACCCAAATTGCGGATATTTTTTATGTCTATGAAAAGGCCTCGGGTCAAAAAATCAACCTCCATAAAAGTGAAGTCTGCTTTAGCAAAAATATTAAGAGGCCAGAGAGGGTGAGACTTGCTTCTGTCTTGAAGGTTAATTGGGTCAACATACAAGAAAGGTATTTGGGCCTCCCTACCATTGTTGGACTCAACCACAGTCAATGTTTTAGCTTTATAAAGGAATGACTTTGAAAACATCTCCAGTGTTGGAAAGGTAAGCTTCTTAGTGTAGCCTGAAAATAACTCATTGCGAAGGTTATGGCTTAATCAATCCCAATCTAATTCATGGTGCAATGGAGCTAAGAGGGGAAAAAATACAGTGGTTGGCTTGGGACAGCTCTGCTCACCTAAGTTTGAAAGGGGATTGGGTTTCCGGAATATCTATGTCTTCAATCTTGTTATGCTAGCTAAACATGCTTGGAGGATCATAAAAAAACCTGGATTCATTGTTAACCCGTGTACTAAAGGCGAAATATTTTCCAACTACTTCCTTCCTCGATGCAATGGTGAGACCTAACTACTCATTTAGCTGGAGGAGCCTATGCGCTGCTTGAGAAGTTATTAAGCATGGGCCCAGCTGGATGATTGGAAACGATGCCTCAATTAACATTTGGAGAGATCCTTAGATCCCACTTCCCTCCACCTTTCGTATCTTATCCCCTAAACTTAATGGATGTACTTTGGAGAATGTCCATAATCTTGTTGACCATGCTTCCATGGGGTGAAGGGTGAATTTGATTGAATCGATTTTCTCAAACACTGAAACAGAGCTAATTCGATCCATTCCTCTAAGTGTCACAGGTAAGGAAGACGTTTTGATCTAGCATAATAAGCATATGGGTGTCTTCTTCGTCAAATTCGCTTACCACGTCGTTTGGGCTTGGACTCCTCCCCACCGAAATAGTGTCTCGTCCTTTGTTGGAGTACCTTCCACCTTTAGGACATGATCAAAGATATGGAATGCAAAGGTTCCCCCCAAAGTGCTCATTTTCACTTTGCGGCTTTGTAGAGATCTCATTCTCACTAGGGTGAATTTGGTGAAGAAACGCATATTGATGGATGTATCATGTGTTTTCTGCAACTTAAATGCGAAATCTTCAGTTCATCTTTTCAATTTTGCTTGTTGTGCTTGGACCTATTCCCCACTCGGTTCATTTACTAGGCAGCTTGATTCTCATTCTATGATGGACTAGTTTTCTGAGTTAGCTTCCAACTTTCCATCACATAGTTTTGATATTGCGATGATGGTTGTGTGGACAATTTGGAATTGTCAAAATGCTAGACTTTGGAATGATAAATGTGATCCACTTGACTTGGCTGTGACTCGGGTTATTTCGTGGTGGCAGGAATTCATTAGGGTAAACTCTGACCCTCATTTTCCCCACACTTCTGCTCTTAACAGCATCTAATGGTCACTATCTCCTAGCGATCGTCTGAAGATGAATTTTGATGGTGCTTAGGATGAGAATGAAAGACGTGGAGGGGGGAAGGGGGGGAGGGGGTGGGTGTTATGATTAGAAATGATAACGATACTTTTGTTGCTGGTTTTTGCAAGAACTTTAGTAATGTTTTCTCCCATCTCCAAGCGGAAGCTTTGGCTTTTAGAGATGGTGTGGTTTGGGCGGTGTCAAGGGGTTTCCAAAGCTTGATTATTAAAGGTGATTCTCTTCAGATTGTAGGGGCCATCTCGGATCCTTCTTGTAATTTGCCTACTACTGGCAACATTATAGAACATTCCAAATTCTGGCTTCTGTCAATCATTGAAGATTTATGTACCCATGTATGCTACCAAGCTAACACCGTATGGCTCGTTACAGCTTGAACAATGTGGATCAATGTGAATGGCTTGTATACCCTCTATCATTCATCACTGACCTCATTTTTTAGGATCTTATGTAATTGGTTGTACTTCTTCGGGGTCGAAACGTCGTAATCCTCAATACTTTTGTTTTGTCTGGTTTTTTAGGCTTCCCCTTCAGCCCCTAATGAAATATATATCGATGCATTTCAAAAAAAAAAAAAAAAAAAAAACAAAACAAAAAAAAAAAAAACAAAAAATGGAAATATGAGATATTAAAAGAACTAAACATGAAGTATAAGATAGTAGTGTGTGAGGTATTGCAAGCAAGTAAATATAAAGGTAATGATGTTATTGATCTTAAAAATTACAAAGACTGCGTGACGCGTAGGCTGAATAACTATGAGTTAACTACGTCTTTCTTGTGAATGCAAGTGTGCCAACTCACAATCAAGCTTGGTCAGGCGAGTAAAATAGATGCAATAGTGGTGTCAAATGCTTAGTTGACTTTTGACCTTAAGCGACTAACATTGAGGAAGGGACGTGTCTCGGCCTTGGGTTCTGGAACCTGAAGACAAGTTTGCCTAATTCAATGCAAAGTTCAAGATCTCTTGTACCAAGTTCGGCCGCCTCAACTATATTCTTTAGTATATAGGTGTGCCAGATTGGTATCCATATGTAAGGGTACATGTGCTCAAAGGAGATGGGTGTTTTTATAGTGAATGTGGTTTGGTCATTTGAATGCCAAACTACAAAATGCACCTTAAAGTAACCAATCATAGAACACTTCTCTTCATTGGGAGCTAATGAAGTGCACTCTTTGGGCAAAAGAATTAAGAATTCTTCACTGGCGAGGCTTGGATATATAACCAACCAAAACTTACGTAGTGATGTTAATCCAAACTGAAGTGGCTCCTCTATCGCTTGATTCTACGACTCGCGTAGAGCATTTTGAGTTGTTTGTTGAGTTGATGGGTTTCCCATGTTGCAGAACCTCTTCTATTTATAGGGATTGACATTGTGATAAACCAGTCTGCTGAGGTAGAGTCTTGATGGGCCAATGTCACTCAAAATTTATCTAAATACTCATCTTTATCCATTTTAATCATTTCCTTAGTTGAAACTCACCTTAATCCAATCTAGGCTTCTTGATTTAAACCAAACATTTGAACCTAGTCCCTTTATGTGACCCCTACATTCATATATGATCAAGAATGAATCCTGATATTTAGAATAATTTGCATCTAAACACATCTCATTCTGATCCTTGGCAATTTTAGTTCACTAAGGACTTGACCGAGCCACGTTTGAACTTAATCCTTTCACAATCCCACTTTCATGAGGACTCGGTTGAATCAATCATTTCCTGGGCTGAAAACCCACTAGTCTGAGAGATCATTACTGGGCCAAAGAGTATGGCTTTCCAACTTGTGTTAGCCTATTCTCGACTCAACCTGTTATTTTAGGCCCAAACCGATGTATACCTCAATCGTTAGTGGTTACTCTATTTATAATTACTAGTATCATTCCCCATCTTTGGGATGTCTAAAATCATCGAAGAAATCAGAAAAGAATCAAAAGTAAATGACATGTCATGAATGCTTCTACAGGTTAAATGATTTTTCCCCATGCATTGAGTCAATTCCATTTTCTATCAAAATTTGTTAGGCTACTTATCCCTTGAAATTTCTATGAATCTTAAAAATTATTGAACTAAGATTCACATTTACATAACAATAATGCGCAATATTCAGAAGCTTGTGACAAATGATCCATTTCACCAACACTGTTGATGATTCCCTTCACAAGTACTGAAACAATATGGAAATTACAACAGACGACAACGTAATTTCGTATCAAGAAGCCACACTTGCAGTCTTTATCAACTCATCTTCCTCGTCAACAATCATCTCGTCTCTAAAAAGCAGTTCCAAATGTGGAAGTACCTTTGGGGCCACAGGCAAATTAGCAATGTTAATATTCATCATGTCAAATCTAATGCATGTCTTATGCATGTGTGTATCATCAAATACTGGGATTTTCGCATATCGCTGGCTGAAGTGGGTGAGGATGATACGATAAACTCCCGTAGAGTTTCCAACTTCTATGGCTTCCTGCGTTGTGGTATGGTTTCTTGCCACCGCCTCGTCCGCCATGCCATCCTCAAAAGTTGCCTGCAAGACTCAAAATAGTGAAATTGATCAACTACAATCTTCCTTTTTTTTCACAGTTCTATAGTTTCTTGCTAAATTGCACAATTTTATTATCTGACAAACAAAACAAAAACACACAATAAATATCGTAACTTGCCTCATGTATTAGAACTGTAGGACCGTGAGATGCTTCTATAAGTTCCGGGCAGGGCCTAGTATCACCTGAGAACACAACCTTCCAAACCGGAATCACTTTTTCCAACACTATTCAATCTCTCTAAAGCCTTCAAGAGAATGCCAAATGCCTGCGGACAGTGGATGACAAGAAAACTAACCAAGGCTTCCAAACCAGCTTCATTAAGCACTTTTTGCAAGCTCTTTACAGTTGGAACTGCATTGTTGTCAATAGGACTACCCGGCCTTTTCCAATAGCTCTGCATACGGGATCTTTTAGCAAATAAATTGGAATCAACTCTCTCTGCTAATTACGTATCTGTATTTTTAATGCTCATGTCCTTGAAACGAGTTGGACTTATGGGAGAAGAGTAATCCCTATTGGCTTCAGTAACACCCAAAAGCAAGTAAAGACACTTCTATGGTGTGCTTACAATCAAGGAACTGCATATCTAAATATTCGCGTCTCTAGTATGCATCAAAAAAGAACGTAAGCTTTATCGGACCAACAAGTAATGGCTCGTGCGGCACTCCCTTCAACAAATCACGTTGTAGAGTAAGTATTCTTGCCAACCCTTTATGGTGATCAGCATGAATATGAGTAATCCAAATACAGCTAGAATCTCTCACAGCATTATTAGCACCCTCTACACCATATCCGTTGTTGATGTACATAAAAAGGTAACATCTTAAACTGGGGAATGGATTTCAGTACTAGTAAATGTATTTGAAAAAATTCAGACGACGATACCTTCCTTTTGGATGTCCCAGGGTTCCTTCACCGCAATCAAAAAGTAAAACTCCTTTGGATAAAAGATTGATACGGATAGAAGTGACATTGCGATGTTTAGATGTCTGAAATGATCCAGTCCCTCAAAGAACCCTCTCCAAGTCATCTCTCCTTACATTTTCCAAACAACTAGGAAGCGTATTCTCATTAAACCATGGCTCTTCAACCAAAACTGCATTATCTCTTGGTTTGATCATGTGGAGTGGTGCCACAACTGACTAACAATGGGCAGCATCTACAACCTCCGGAATCTCTGAAATTAACTCATCAATGAATTCTGAGGAAGACACCTGACTTGGAATAACGGACCTATCTAATCCAAGACGAGTATATGGACGCAAAGTGAACTGTTCAACACACATGAAAATCACTACTATTAACATTTGTACATCAATAAAGTGGTTGTAGAACTTGCAATAATACAGAAAAAGCAGTCATGCTAATGAGAACCCGATTGGCACATAGAAATTGCATCCTGAGTGCAAAATACAATGGTAAATTAACAAAAACATTCCGGAAATCATTGAATCCCGAGTGCCAAATACCAAACATAAAATTCCAGAAATCTTAATTAAAAACGATGACAATATCTGCTGGAATTGCATAGAATCAGATGAAGTTGCAAATCCTAAGAACGGAGAAGCGATGTCGAGCTTTGATCCCTATTAATCTACCTTTGAACTGGGAGCAGGTGAGCACTGTCGAGAAGAGACGGTGAGATCGTTGTGGAGAGGAAGGAATCTGAATTTCAAATCGGTCTTTTATACTTGATGTCAACAAGCTGGAATAGCTCAGCTGGTTAGAGCGTGTGGCTGTTAACCACAAGGTCGGAGGTTCGAACCCTCCTTCTAGCGTTTTTTTAACATTTTTAAATCCATCTATTAAAAAAAATCTTCAGATCGATGAGATAAGGTTATTAGCAAAGATCCACCACACACGATGCTGCAAACAAACCAAAACCCCATGCAAATCATCCATCCAGTTCATTTCAGTTCAAATATCTAAAAAATGGTTGCTCTCCAACTGAGCTCTTGTTGTTCATCTTTTTGCTCCCTCCCATTTAACTTGATCAACTCCAACATTACCAACTCCCATTCAACTCTCAGACCTTCCAAGCCCCTCATCAGTTTCTCCAGAGCAAAAATTAGAGCAGTTAGCGCATCCCAAGAGAGCCAATCTGAAGCCATTCAACCCGAGCAACCCCCTTCCGTGGATTTCGCATTTGTTAGTGTACGTTGCATACAAATGTTAATGGAAATTCTCTGTGCATGACGTCCCCGTACTCGTCCCCGTCACTTAAACTTTGTTTTTGGGGTATATTGGTTTAATTGTGTGTTGTATATTGATTCACTGTTTTCAGTCAGTTTTACTTCCTGACCAAACACCAGATGTGCATCTTCGTCAAGCCTGTGGAGGGCAGAAACTTAGGAATATAATGTTGGATTCAAATATCGATTTGTATGGACCATACGTAAGTATGCCTCCCACTTAGTTCTTAATATTCTTATAATTTTTTTTCAAAAAAAAAAGAGGTTTATATGTTATATGTAAATGTTCAGAGTAGAGTTCTGCTGAATTGTGCTGGAGGAGGAACCTGCGGGACATGCATGGTGGAGGTAATGATTTTACAATTTCTTTAATTTCTTATTATTATTTAATACAGAATTTTAATTTTAATTTTTCAATTTTGTTGTATTTTGCTGCTAGATTGTTCAAGGAAAAGAGCTGTTAACCCCTCGCACAGACAAAGAGAAGGAACACCTTAAAAAGGTATCATCTGCGTACGAAAACTGATTTTACTGAAGTGGATCAATTAAATCACTAATTAATTAAAGTTAGGACGATGTGATCTTGGGAGGTGGTGATTTAACAAAAAATTGTAACGAAGGCTGACATTCCCGTTAATTAATGGACTCTTGCAGAAACCAAAAAATTGGAGACTTGCTTGCCAAACCACAGTGGGGAAACCTGACTCCAGAGGGCTGGTATGTTTTGAAAAAGTTGCAAATATGAGTTAGGCCAAGACAATTTGTCCGTCCTCTTGGACTGAGTTCGGAATCGGATCCTCCTTTCTATATCTTAAAGTAGTTTAGATTGTCGCTCGTGTATAAAACATGTTTTAATAAATTACAAGACAAAATGTTTTAGTGATTGTTTTCTTATTGGATTAATTTCAGGTTGTTGTCCAACAGCTACCGGAATGGAAAGCCCATGAATGGAAATATGAAGAGGTCCTGGTAGACCCTGCCCAGTCTTCATAAGACATTTTTGCCTACCATTGTGAATTTGAAAAACAAAAAAATATATAATTAATCCAGTTTAAATTTATAGAGAATTAATTTAAATGGAAATGCATCATCAGTGTAATTGGCTATTACAGAATAAAATTATTCCTTTAGTATAGTTGCTGTCCACTAGTCCCCAATAAATAATGCTTTAATTTGCTACGGGAACATGTTCACTACTTAATTATATCTGTTCATTTGAAAAATATGTACACAATTTACAAAAGAAAGATAATGTTATTTGAGATATTTAATAACTTGGATCATGTATAAAATATATATATATATATATATATATATATATATTATGTATCTCAATTTATATTATGCATTGATTAGGTTGACATTACATCTTTCCATTGTCTTTGTCTTCTTGTAAATCATGTTCTTTAGTTGTACTCTAAGTCACCACTTGTGTAAGGATAATGCTAGGTAAACCATTTTTTTAGACAAAATTTGTATACCGTATCACCAATAAGAAATAAGCACATTAATGAACAATTCAATAATAATTCAAGCATCAACAATCGTGTCATATGGTTTACAAACTATAGTATAAATAGATGGTCTCCCCTAGCATTACCCCTTGCATAACATGTATATAAAACAGGAATTTGACTACAATACTTAAATCTATTTAATACAATCACCAGTTCAACAATTAGATGGTAATTGTATTAAATACATATTTACGTGAATAATATCTGACCGTCAAATAGTGATTGTATGAAATACATATAAATATCGTAGCCATCCCTAATATCCAATTCTCTAACTTTTATATGGTATGAGAGCATAGTGATTGTATTAAATACATATTCACGTGAATAATATCTGACCGTTGAATAGTTATTGTATTAAATACATATAAATATCGTAGCCAACCCTGATATCCAATTCTCTAAATTTTATATGGTATGACAGCATTGTACAATTCAAGAGCCTATTGCAAAGAATGAACATGCATCTGTTAATATTCTCGAGCCATATTGAGAGAACGTTTGTTCCTCAGTCGAACAATACATTTCTATAAACTCAATATGCATATGTCCACAAAAGCTCATCAGTTGCATTGTTGGAAATCACCGACTTCATTCATTATTCACAAGGAAAAAGTGACCTACAAAAAGGGCTTTACAAACAGCACAAGAAAATGGAGGTTCCAAGCTGGGAAAGTGAGAATAAATAACTGAAAACTTGAAGACAAAAAGAAGTAAAGAACAAAAGAAAATTGCTCTTCCTCCTTTTATTACAAATGATACACTGGAACACATTTGCAACAAATTAAATCTCAACCAAGTTATCAGTACTCGCTGACTAAGGGTGCATGTTCTGAGTGTATAAATACGTTTCCATAGATAAGGCCAGCAAGTCCACCACCAATGAGGGGTCCAACCCAGTAGATCCAGTTGTCGTGGAAGTCGCCGCTAGCAACGGCAGGACCGAAAGACCGGGCCGGGTTCATTGACCCACCGGAGAATGGTCCGGCAGCCAAGATGTTAGCCCCGACAATGAAACCGATGGCGATGGGGGCAATGGTGCCCAACGAGCCCTTCTTGGGGTCAGCTGCTGTTGCATAGACAGTGTAAACCAAAGCAAAGGTGATGATGATCTCAAAGACTACTCCTTCAATGGCTCCAACTCCAGCAGCTAGACTGTGGATGGGGATTGTCTGAAATAAAAAATAAATTTCATAGTTAGTTGCAAGTTGCAAAAATTTGACAAAAATTTAAAAAATTCAATGTACCTTTAATATGTAACCTGTCAAAATATTTTGTAATTAGAGTTTAAACATCAACAGTAATGATGATGCTAGATTCATCAAATTTATTCACCAAATGATGTGTCAATATCTTATACCTGTTATAAATTATTGTGCGCTCAAATTTGAACCAAACAACATTAATTAGTTTGTTTAACTTTAGTGTTCCTATCAGTATTCATTACGTGAACTAAAAAGTTATCGACGAATCTCTATTTCGTAAGAGAAAATGCTAATAAATCGTAATAAATCCGTTTTTTCCATCTAGAGATGAATACGGCGAGAGTCAAACTCTGATTGCGGTACTAAGTAAGTCATCTAGCACAAATGTCAACACAACCAAATTAAGCCTTGGCGTCACATAATACTTGCAATCTTAAAATAAGAGTAGTGATATTCGTACACCTATTTTTACTTCTCATATACCCCGTCGGATCGAATAAATTGAAGAAGATCAATGGTAAAAAATTAATTATGATGTGTGAGAGGTAAAAATGAGTATATGAATATCACTATTCTAAAATAATCACACCAAAATATCATAATTGGCCCTTGTTTTGTGCATGAAGTCTTAGTTTAAGATACACAAAACTGTCATTGCATTGGGTACGTTGAAAAATATCTCACCAAGCCTCCAGTGACGAACTTGAGGATAAAGGATGCAACAATGGCGCCAACAAGCTGGGCAATCCAGTAGAAGATGCCAGTGAGGATGGTGAGTTGGCCACCAAGAGCCAATCCGAAAGTGACGGCTGGGTTTACATGGCCTCCAGAGATGTTGGCCCCAATTGAGACTGCAACAAAGAGAGCAAAGCCATGGGCAATGGCAACGGCCACTAGCCCAGCAGGATCAAGTGCAGCATCGGATGTCAACTTGTCTGTACACACAAAAATAAAATCCCAAGTTCTTAAAATAGAAAAATCAACAAATCAACTGCTAGGGTTTACGGAAATGATTTTCGCATACTTTTTTCTGTTTTTACAGGTTTTGTTTATTTCAGTCTTTTAATTTATTTTTTTTAGTTTATTCAATCCAAAAGCTAAAAATAAGTAGGGATGGTATGCAAGTGGAGAAAAGTTGTTTGCATAAATCACTTCCCTGATTTTATAGAACGGATCTATTTTTCAGCCATGCTTAACGAATCAACTCATGACCTATTTTGATCTTAACTCAACTCAGTCGTGAATTTATCGTATCATTTTGATAGTTTAAAGGAAATAATAAATGTTATTGTAAGCTAACTAGCTGATGATGCAGTTGATAAAAAAAATAAATAAGATAAAAAAAAGAGCTATTAGGGGAAACAAATTAGTACTGTAAGCTATGGCTGAACCAACTCCTGCAAAAACAAAGAGCAAAGTGGAGATGAACTCAGCAAGGTAGGCCTTCAAGGACCCCAAACTGAAAGAATCATCAAATCTCCCAAATGCTATTCCGGCCATCTTTTGGAAATTGGAACACTTACTACTATTGAAGAATACGGAGGAGAAGAAGATAAGGCTGTAGAAAGAAGGGTGGCCTAGGTCACATATATATAGCGACAACGAGTAAAACCTAAATATTTAAGGTTTATTAAATTATATGAGTTCATGAGCTGCACAGCAAATATTTATGTGTTTAGATACAATAAAAGGAAAACTAATGAAAATATTTTGAAAATTTTGAGTTTTAATTAAAATGACAAAAATGTGTTGTAAGTGAATGTTGAAGGTATATGGCTATTGCCACATCATTTGACACATCATCACAGATTACCACATCAGCTATTGGAGTTAGTGTGTTATCAGGTAGTTAGAGTAATAGCGTAGCTGATAAGGCATATCTGCAGGCTATATAAACATGTACTTTGTGTGTGTGAGAATTGTATTGAATCAGTTGAGAAATAACAAAAGCTTTCATTCTTCTTACTCTTTCTCTCGCTCTCATCTCTCTATTTCTTCAGGCTTTGCTATTGAATGTTTTGCATACATACATTCATCTCTACATATCTGGATGAATGTTATCAGTGAATAGTATCAGGAGTGATTTATTAGAGTAAAAATGTCATTTTTCGTTAAAGTAAACAATACCATAAATGTTTTGTTAAAACTCTCAAATGGAAAATGATGGGTGATTGTATTTTTAGATCATATTTTGTAAATTATATGATAGGTCGTTTGATGTTGGATACATTTTTTTATCAAAACAAAAAATTCAATGTTAACAATCAACTGATATGATCTATAATTCAAATAGATAATCTTTGTAACATCATCCAAAAAGAATATATATGAAAGAGTGGAGCCAAACCATGTCACTTTTGTGCAGTGTTAGCTGTCGCTAACATGCTTTAATAGATGTGTCTGGAAGCTCATCAATGATTCTACCATGTGACCAACAATTCTTTTGCTTAATGGAGAATAAAAAGTGATAAACACATATTTCGTTTGGCCCTTCTACATTTTAATCTAATTATTTTATTTTATTTATTAACTTATGTATTAAAAACTTTAAAAGTATTTTTTTAACTTATATTTTTTTCTTTTTTGAACGATTAAAATTAAGTCATGTTAATAATTTATATTTATTTTTTCAGAAATAGGAAAGTACAGTAAAATTGTGAAAGGAATAGATAAAGGAGAAGAAAAATGAAAGGGATTCAATTAAAAAGGGTGTAAAACTCATATAAAAGAAATAGTTGGTGAGTTTGGTGGGTCAAGAAAATAATGATAAAAGAGGAAGTGATGGACGGCAGGACAAACTTTGGGCCACCAACAGCACCGACCATGCTCCAAAAATAGGCAATCAGGGTTTCTCACGTTTGAAAAATGAGAGGAGAGGAATATGCTACGGAGGTATTGGGATCATTTATAACTTGTATTCTAGGTTTTAATTATTGTGAATAATTGGCTTACTGATTGGAGGATAGAGAGGAATCTCAATGTGTCTGTCCTACCAACTACTATTCACTGCTTTAGTTTTGGAGATAAAAAGTTTTTTTCTTTTCAAAAAAATTATTTCATTGCATGTCTTTTTTTTTTTTTTTGGTCAAACGATAGATTTGTTAGATTAGATGTTAACTTAGTCAACAACGAAATTCGAATCTACATCCTCATGTAAGAACTCAATTCCTTTACACCATTGTGGTAAAAGGCTACCTATTTTTTTACTGCCTCCGTCAGTGCTAATCGATGAACATTCGAACTTAAATATCTTTTGATATATATATATATATTTGAGTTTTATACAAAAATGTTCTCTTGGTTACTTTTGGCGAACAACGAATTCTTGATCACTCACTGTTTGATTTGATATCAACGGTTGTATATGTTTTTAATGTTTTTAATCTCAATTTAGTATTGTGATATTACAAGGGTAACTACGTTTGCACAACCGGAGTAATATACGATAATGCAATCGTAGACGTTGCTTTGGTTTTTCCATCATCATTGTCAAAAATCTAGTTTCTTTCAAATAAAAAAAGTAGCCATTGACTCTAAGTCATGAATAATATATATATATATATATATATATATATATATATATATATATATATATATGAGATCGAAGAGTGCTAGTTGGTAGTCGATGAATATTTGAACTTAAGTCTGAGGATTTATACCAAAATTTTCGAGTAAATTACATTTTTATGCTCCAAAATTTTGAATCTATTACATACACGGATAACCTGATGGCATAGAATAACATCCGGGCGCGAAAAATATCTGCAATAGTTCTCTTTTGTACCAGGTTCCTGTACAGTGACGCATAAAGATGCTTATATGCGAAAACGAATCTCGTTTGTTCTTTTATCATAATTGCAGTGAACGGTCAAATAAGAAGATTCAAACAAAAAGCTAAAGATTTTGTGCCTTGTGATTAGACCTAACATTCGTGTCGTATTTTTCATGTTTGCATCGTTTTTGTGACATATTCAATATCTTAATAGGTCGTGTTGTGTAATACCGGTTAAAACAAACAGGTAATATGACCCGATCCAAAATTGACCCATTAATATTATAAGAAAATATAATCTAGCCCGTTATCTGGTAAAGAAAATATATTTTAAATGAATAGATAATAAAAATGAAAAACATAATTTGACCAAAAAAAATGAAAAACATAATACTAAATTATTATATGCATACCATGTTGTCACATAAATATTACTCTAAAACATAAGAAACAACATTTGTCTTTCAAGTATTACATACCTCAAAATAAATGTCTAATAAAAAAATCTTAGTACATTACTACAAAATATCAAATGTTCAAGGATATGCAAAACAAAGGGAGTTGTGTTTTAGGGTTAGGAACCTTGTTTTGACAACAAAAACCTTCAATTTTTACCAATCACTAAGGGAAATAGTATTGGAACTTTGACTTGATATTTTGTCTTCAAGAGTTATATTGACTATTGATTTATTGTTTTCAAGAGTTATATTGACTATTGATTTATTGTTTTCAAGAGTTATATTGAAGATGTTTTCATTAAAGCTTTCTGCATTAGCACTCTCTTATGCATAAACTAAAAATAAAAAATCAAACATTGTAAACCATTCAAATGTGTTTGGTATTTTAAAATTACTTGATATTTTTATTTTTAATGTGTTTTATAATTTATTTAATCTCAGTCTTTGCCTGCACTATTTCTATAAAAATAAATAAATAAATAAAACTTAAATTTATAGATTTACATAGAATAATAATACAATAATACATATTTAATATACAATATATACATATACACTATGGCTATTGTATTTTATAGCAAGTTTTTTTTTCTTCTTCTAGTAGTTTAAAAAATTAAAATCATCAAATCATCAAATTGATCAATTCCGATTCTTTCTTTTCTATTGATTCTTTTCCGATCGAGATGTATGGATCCATGGGTCTATGTGTCTATATAGATCCTGTTCATGGATTAACGAAAATGTGCAAAAGCTCTATTTGCCTCTGCCATTCAAGTGTAAAAGAGACTTGTTGGCTTTACACCCATAACTTACTTGCCTTATATTACTCTTGCCTGGAGAGTTTATTTTGGAAGAAAGGCTATACTTATATTTTTATATTCTACACTACCCAAAAAAATATTATCCCTTTTACGGGAAAGAGCTGAGAGAAGATTCGTTGAGATAATGGGAAAATGAAAAAGAGCAGAACATATTCGATGATAACGAGAGAGAGAACCAAGATTGGTTAACCGCAAAGCTTTCCACGAGGAGCCCCAAAAAGTCAAAAAAAATTTCAAAATTAGGGGTATACGAAACCATGTTTTACATGGCTGAGTGAAGGGTAACTCTGCTGATGGAAGCTGACGTAAGCCCAGGCACAACGATGCAATTATCAGGGGCGCGCTCTACCATTGGGCTAATAGCCTGCTGTACTACTTTGTTAGAGTGGAGAGGCGTGACTAGAACTCTTGAAATAAAGTCTGTGTTTCCTGGATCTGGAAAGAACTGTCTCTGCTCTTGATGCTTTTGTCTTAACATGTCGAACCCACATCTCACCCTCATGTAAACCTGTTAAGCACCTATTATTAACGGGTTCTTATCGTGTGACCCGATAGGGACCCGATTGGTTATCGTGTTGACCCAAAACCTGTTATTTTGTGTCGTCTACATGTTGTGTTAAAGGGTTATGTAAGAAATTGTCAGGTCTACTTATGATAACCTGTGGAATATATCAATGCTCCTGTGGTTTAATAATGGTGGGAGGGATCAGTGATACACGAAAAATAAGGAGATTGTATGAAAATAAAAAAAAAAGTTTGAAAGCGAAAACATCTCAACATTTGTTTTTTATTTTTGGTTTTCATTTTGTGCATCATTTCGTACACTGTCATTCCTTACCCTTGTTCCTTTCTTCTTTGTACCAAATACTTGTACTTATTGCAGTCGTATTGGATTAGGAATGTGATTGTGTAAATACTAAAATATTTGGGATATCCTAGAAGATTCTCTAGGGTTAGATATTACCCTATTAGAGTTATAATTCTAGTAGGGCAAGGATTTAACCTTCCCTACTACTATAAATAAAGGCACAATGAGGTGATATAACACACACCTCACAAATACATATCTCTCTCTTCTCTCTCAATGTCACTAGCCCTCTTTCTTCTTGTCCTTAATACAGTTCAGTAAATTAGGCCTACAGCACATCATCAGCACGCTCTTGCCAGAGTTTAAGGAACTGAAGGTTCATGGAGAAAGCTCTTCTACAACATTAAAGGCTCAATTGTTTTTTGCGAATCAGGTTCTTTTAAAATAAATCAAGATTTTTGAAACGACCTTAAGCATGAAAACGTTCCCTATGATGCATAAACTCCCTATATTTACATTTTCCTTCCAATATATATTGCATATTTTTTTCATATATTTTGTCATTATATATATTTGTTCATGCAATACGCAATTATGCTATGTGAAATTTGTGAGTCAAAGCATCGAAGCCACGACTGCACGCTGTGCCGTCAAGCCGAGCTGGCTGGCCTGCAGCCATGCCACCACGAAGGATAACATCGTTTCAACGCCATGGACCACCTCGCAGCAGCTTCGTGGACTTGCTGCCCCTGCACAGACAACTAGGCATCAGCCTAAGCTATGTTCTTCACGGGTCTGAAGCCCCGAGCCCACCGACAGGACTACAAGCCTTGCTAGGCTGTCCCCTGCAACTTGGCCCAAAACGCCAGCAAGCCTGGGCTCTGTCCTTGCACCGACCCGTCTATAACAAACTTTTGCTTGCTGGACTTTGCCTGTATGTAACTCGGCTCGCCTACAGCACCACATGCAAGGCCTTGTCCTGTGCACCACCTACAACCAGCCCACAAAGCTGGGTTGCATCTTTTCGACCGCATATTTTGGCATCCCCTCTTCATAACCGTACTTCTATAATTTTTGGGATGTTATTGGTTAATGCCTATCAAGTTATAATTTTATTGTCGCTTGGCCCAAAGCCAAAAATTCAAGCTAATGGTTTCATTATTTTGCTCATACGATCAGACCTAGATGGTTATGATCTATTGAATTAATTAAAGTGACCAGCAATCCAGTAATCTGACATAACATCCAAAATTATTAGCCTCCAGTCCACTTTTTGACAATTAACAATTTAATAAATTATTTCTTTTCTTTGAACCGTTGACTATCTTTTATAGTTCCGATGCACTCACAATTGGGTTCTTGAAGCAATCCCTAAATTCACTACACTTAATTGTATATTATATTTTGTGTTCTTGCATGTACGCCTATATATGAGCCGGAATTTCATAACTAAATCAACATTGTAGTTTCGAATTTAGCACCTTTGAAACCCAAAGTTTTCATTCAAAACTTACCTCATAAAACTCATAGCTTTTATGCTTAAATTAAACCTATACATTATTGTAGAACCTAAATGTTCTACAATGTATGCCTATGGCTTTCCATATGACTAACCACGTTTTTGTTGTATCCTCTGTTTTAGGGACATGTTGAACTTGAACAAGCTCAATTTCATCGCTTTGGAAGCATCTAGAAGAAACTAACTAAAGTGGGTTCAAGACATGAAGCTTCATCTTACTACAAAGAGTCTTCGAGCCACCATTGAAGAACCTATGGATGACTCGGTCAATGAAGCTCAAAAATCTACTGTTATGATCTTCATCCAAAGACATATCCATGACGCACTACAGACCAAGTACCTCACTCAGAAGGACCCACGTACCCTATGGCCGATCATTTTGATCCCCAGAAAGACATTTACTTGCCTGAACCAAGATACGACTGGCAACATCTTTGCTTCCAAGACTTCAAGTCTATGAATGAATACAATTCTGAAGCTTGTAGAATCTGATCACTGCTTAAGTTCTGTAAAAAGGACTTAATCGAAGAGGATCTACTAGGGTGAGAACAAGCTCTCTATACGACCTTCAATGCCACCAATATTGTCATGTAGCAACAATATAGGGCACATAAGTTCACCAAATTTTGGGATTTGATCTCTGTTTTACTTATCGCTAAAAAACATAACCAACTTTTGATGAAGAATCATCAAGCTCGACCCATTGGCTCGAATCCGCCTGAAGTGTATGTAACTAATTATAGCAGCCACAACCAACAAAAACCTCATTGTGACCGTGGAAATGGGTGGCAGCCCCAGCTACAAACCTAAGGTCAACAGAGCAAATGCCTTGCCAAGGGAGGAAATTTAACCCAGAAACGCCAGCCCTTTACCCCCCTAAGGCCCCAAACTTCAAGAACAAAGGAAAAGCTACCGTTCAATTAGCTTTCACTGAATTGGACTTCTGCTACCGTTGTGGATTGAAGGATCATTGGTCACGCATATGCCGAGTATCATTCCTGTAGTGTGTCTAACTTTGCACATGTGGAACATCTCGACAATACTACCACTTCTATGGAGGTTTCATATTTTCAGGAGGCATCAGCTCCTATGGAAGAACATAGTTTTATTTTTCTAAGACATGTTACGATATTTTTCACCCCTAGTGGTCGAACCCCCCGCCCCTATTTTTTAGTTTTATGGTTTAATTTTTCAAACAATTTTTCTAAGTCTTTGGAAAAATTTGTTTGGTTTGGTTTGGTTTGTTTTGAATTATAGATAATTATTTTTATGGATATTATTTCTCGATTGATTAATTGAATGAATGGAACTATATTTTTATGCATGTGACCGATTCAATTAATTTATTTCTAGGTACGACTAGTGGGGAAGTTAGTTGTCGGGTTGATAGTGCTACCACGCACACCATCTTTCGTGAGCAACCCTATTTTTAACTTTGTACCTAAAAATGCACGTCTAACAACCCTCTCAGGCTCATCCAACCTAGAAGGATATGGAAAGGCCCGTATAATGTTATCTAATTGTACCAAATTAACCATTAAAGAGGCACTCTATTCTCCTTGTTCTAGAAGAACATTGCTAAGTTTTAGAGATATTCGAGATATAAATATCATGTTGAAACCACTAAAAATAATGGTTTTGAATTTCTTTGTATCACTTCTTATGAATATGGCCAGAAGCATATTCACAAAAAACTAGAACGTCTCTCGAGTGGGTTGTACATCACAACCATTCCATCCATGAAGACCCACTATGTGGCCGACCTTATACATGGGTCCCAGAGCACTCTCCTGCTTTGGCATGATCGAATGGGACATCTCGGATGAGATATGATACGCCGTATCCTCAAAGCATCACACATGCATCACCTAACATCTTATCCCGGCCATCCACTTTGCAAAGCATACTCCCTGGGGAAGTTGAATACTCAACCCTCAGCTACAAAGAATATTCACGACCCCCCTAAGTTTCTTCAGAGGATTCAAGGGGATATTTGTGGACCTATCCAACCAACATGCAGACTATTTGGATACTTCATGGTGCTGGTTGATGCATCAATACTTTGGTCACATGTCTGTTTGTTGTCCACACGCAATGTTGCATTTGCGAAACTCCTAGCTCAAGTCATTAAGCTTAGTGTTCACCACCTTTATTATCCAATCAAGTAAATTCGACTGGATAATGCTAGAAAGTTTACGTCACAGATTTTTTACGATTATTGCATAGTTGGGATTGAAGTTGAACATTTTGTACCCCATGTTCATACCCAAAATAGCCTGGTAGAAGCTTTCGTAAAACGCCTTCAAACGATAACTCAGACTTTGGTTATGCAAACTGAATTGCTGGTATCTGCCTAGGACCATATAATATTGCACACAGCTATGTTGGTCCACCTGAGGCCCATTGCTATCCAACCTTATTCACCGTTATAGTTGGTTACTGAATACAAGCATGTTGTCTCGCATCTACGTATGTTGATGCGCAGTTTATGTGTCAATAATGCCGCCACTATGTACCAAAATGGGTCCTCAAAGAAGAATAGGAATTTATGTCTGCTATGATTCACCAACCGCACATTTTCAGGATTGTCACTTCGATGAGGCAATCTTCCTATCGCTAAGGGGAGATAAGATCACTAACGTTCATGTCGAATGCCACGATTTATTGTGGATTACTCCCATTTTATCTTATTTAGATCCCCGCACTCCTCAGTCTAAAATTGAAGTGTGTCATATTTTAGATCTTCAGAGCGTTGCTCAAAGCATGTCAGATGCTTTTACTAATCTAGTGAAGGTGACGAGATCACATATACCCGTTGTAGCTGCACTTATAAGCATCAACGTACTTAACGTACACTGTAACATCACCCCAAAAGGGCGAATCATCCCCGAATGAAGGGTGGCCAAACCTTCCACCCGGCTTGGTGCACAAATGGCTAGCCAATTATCTGCTCCTACCCTGAAGTGTGGCAGACCCTCTGGTTTAAAGGATTCAGAACCTCGAAAGAGGAAAACTGCACAAACTAGTGAGCTTAGTCTAAATTCGACCATCGCTTACGCATATTTTCCAACATGAGGT
This sequence comes from Pyrus communis, assembly GCF_963583255.1. Lineage (NCBI taxonomy): Eukaryota > Viridiplantae > Streptophyta > Magnoliopsida > Rosales > Rosaceae > Pyrus > Pyrus communis. Next base: position 9,010,310 of record NC_084813.1, on the reverse strand, counting down.
TATTCTAGATTACGGTGATGTTTTAGACGAGACAAACTGGCCTCTCAAGAATCGCAAGATTTCCATTACACAATATTGGATGAGGTTTGAAATCAGAATAAGATGATCATCGACGATGCATTTGCGTATACAGTAGCTACTGAGATTATGCTTAGCAATGTCACTGAACCACATTCCGTTGATGAATGTCGACAAAGAACTGATTGGTCAAAACTAGAAATAAGCAATCCAAGTCGACCTTGATTTGTTTGTGAAACGTAAGGTGTTTGTTTAACAATCCGTCTCTGATTTTACATTTTAATAGTATAAAATTACAAAAATGCCCTTAGCAACGAAAGCGTTGACTCTTGTGTCATGACATGTAGGAATTATTCTTTTAGCATATTCACGTCGTACTTGTTGATATAAACGCGTAGGCATGAACAAAATTGAATTCGGAGCTAGAACGAAACTTTTACGAATTTTTGAACATCAAGGGTATTTAGGTAATTTCACGTTCGAAGATATTTTTCCAAATAGGGCCTCCACTATTTGGCTCGTGTGCCCTTGTCCTCCATTTTCCCTTTTTTTGTGAATCTTCCCATCCCTTTCTTTTTAATCTCTCTTCTCTCCTTCACTCATACTTCTCATAACTTTCTCTTTCTCTCTCTCTCATCTCTTTGCACTCTTTTATCCTCTTCGAGCAACACACACACACACACATTTAGACATCAACAACGACCATCACCACCATTTCTGACCTCCCAGGATGTGATCTCAAATGGCGAGATCCCTCTTTCCTCTCCCTTTTCTCTGCACAGTGACACCATTACTGTGCAATTATTTCCCCGGTAAATTCTCACCGTTTCTGGCAAATGTAAGCCTTGAACTTAGTCCAAATCATCATAGATTATGTCTAGATTTACAATTAGAAATTTTTTGAGTGGCTTTGGTGATGTAGACACAAAGGAAACCCTAAGAGATATCACTATGCATTTCTGGAAAATCTAAATCGTGGCTGTTTCGCCACTTTCCAGTCATTTTTTAGGCCAGTTTCGATCTCTGTTGAGTCTCGAAAGGGTATATATCTCTTCCTTACATTTCTAACTTTACATAGGATCTTGAATCACTCGATTTGGTGTTGTATGGAGCTCAGAATAAGCTCTGGAAGTTGGAAGAAAAATTTACAAAACTGCAGAAATTGCAAGGAAGGCTAGTACGGTGTACTTGCAGGCGCGTCGAGCACATATGCCTTTACCGAAGGTACCGTTCTCTACCGCCATCTACGGCAGCGACCACAGCGCGGCTGACTATTTTTTTGGCCAACTTTCCGACAACTTAACTCGACGCGTGAAGACGCATGGGGTGGCACATGGCCTCTTGGGTCGCTGCCTCGTGGTGGCGTGTGGGGGAACCCAAGGTCCATCCTTAGGTTTTTCAACATGGTGAATCCAAATCCGTCGTCCGTTTTCTGAAATTATATCGTTTTAGTAGAATTTTAACAAATGGTCCCTAATTGTGTTTAGGTGCGTTGGTTGGAAGTGACCCGTCCTCCCTTATTCGAATGGTTCTTTGGTAGCGAAATATTTGTGAGTGGACTCTTTCCTAAATTGCATGATTTTTATTTAATACTAGGCTTGCATTCATGAAAAACATGATTTCATGATTTTACGTTTTACGCATTATTTATGATTTATCGAACTTACGTTTTATAAAAGGTTTACGAATTATTGCTTTTTATGCCCTATAAGGAATTATGCATTTACGAGTATGACTTAATGATTTCATATTATCGATTTATGATGATGATTGAGATAGAAAGTTTCAATGGATTCGGGATATGATGCTTTAAGCTTTTGAGCTCCAATGATTTGATACGATAGATATGATTTATTTTTTCAATGTTTATTTAGTCGGTAATCATACACCACATACACACAACATGAGTATGTATCTATCTATGGCCATAGGACACAGTTGATGAGTAGTGAGATATTTATGGCATACTCCCAGCTTCACTGGCGAAACTAGTGTCAGACAGCTTCACTAGCCACGACTAGTGTCAGTGTGTTATGTTTTTCTTTTCTGGCGTAACCCAGAGTCTTATAGCTTCACTTTGGGTGATAGGGCCTACCATGTTTCTTCACTGGTGTAACCCAGTGTCATACAGCTTCACCCTTGGGTGATTGATATGCCTTCAGGTGACTATGATACCCCTATTTAAGTACATTGTTTTATAACTCATGAATGTTTACGATTTTGGCCTTTGGGCGATTACAATACCACTTTTAGATATGATTATATTATTTATGATTTCATGGCATGTTCGAGTTTCAGAAAAATCTACTATGTAGTATTATACGAGTTTTCAAAACAGGGGGTTAGTATGTTCGAAAGAAAAATGGTTTTCTTATTATTATTATTATTATTATTATTATTCATTTGAGGGTGTCCACGACATATTTGGGCCTAAGCTACTTAATTATGTAGGCATGTAAACGTACAACAAGAGATCTTTAACATTTAGAATATTTTATGATATGATTAAGAATCTATGGGCAGATATGAATGAGATTTAGGAAGTTGTTCCAAATCACATTCAAGATAATCATATAGACAAGCGAATCACATTGGATAGTAAACATGAATAAACTATCAATCAAACGATGTGATCAAGAGTATTGAAATAGAGAAATACCGTATTGCATTGTAATCCCCAACTAAATAGGTTCTCTAACTTTTTTTTATTAACTTGGGTAGCCACGACATACTGTTAGGTGTCACTCATGATTTTTGGAAGCCCTGAAGATGTGTAATCACTAAAGGGATAATCGAAAGAAAGTTTTAATTTACAATAAATTAATAAGAGTTTTAATCGGCCACTGCCTCTTTAAAAGAAACCTAATGGATCACACACCGTGTAAGGTAATGACTGAAGGATATAATGAAGTTGAGTAAGGACAATTAAATAGTTTAATTGTATATGGTCAAAATTAATTAATTAGTCAACTGATCATTCGAAATGCTCGTACTGGGCTTTAAGTTAGTTTCGAGGTTCGGAGTGCAAATGAGTTTGGGTCCTCGAGGCCCATTGAGTTTAAGGTGTATGACAACTAAAGAAAATTGGGAATTAACTCAAAAAAATCACTAAGGCCAGCCATAGAGAGAGGAAATGAGATGGTGGACTTACTACAAGTTTACCACTCATTTGGAAAAAGGTATAAAGGCAACTTTGTAGTCTTAACCTTTTTGGGTTTCAAGAGGAAAAAGAGAGAAAATGTCTCTCTCTTTTTTCTTCAAAAAGGTCGGCCATCATGGGAGAAAATTGCTAGCATTTTTTTCTTCCAAGATCACTCATCTGTTTGCACAACCATCCTTGGTGTCGGAACTTAGAGGCTTTCAACTTTGAGGGCTTTTGGAGAACCCATTCTTCCTTTCAAATCCAAGAAGACAAAGGGCCAAGAAGCAAAGTTTCACCTATCCACATCCATGGAGTCAAGGAGTAAGGACACAAAGGAAAAAAATACCCTTTTATGGGCAGTGCAATGCCAAGAATTGTCTAGGAGAGAGGCAAAATATAAAAAGGTAAAAACTATGGCGAAACTAGGAATTAACCGATAATAAAAAACAGTCAGAAAGTGGGATGTGTGAACCCTAACAAACTTGAGTTATTTCTTCAAACAAATTCAAATTATTCAACAAACACAGTAGTAGTCTTGTGAAAACAAACCTATTTTTGCTCAACTTCTAGACATTATCCTCCTACAATTAACGGTTCATTGAGAAGAGTTCCAATAGCGCTTCCGGATCCACAATACCTACATTGTCCAAACCAGTGTTCTAAAAATCGGCCTAGGCGGCCGCCTAGGCGCTGGGCGGAGGTGTGCCGATGTGATTAGGTTCGAATTGTTAAGAAAAATCGGGGAGCTGTTAGGCGCCCACCTAGGCGCTCTTAGGCAGAGTGAAATGGTTCCTGGGAAGAAATTCCAAACAGAAACCTAAAATCGCAAACTTGAAATTAACATGCAGAGCATGGGTTAAGCTACCTGAGTTTCTAACGAGACTAATTTGAGCTTATGAGACTCCAAGTTCGACGGGTCCCTTGCCGAAGCACCATGCCAGAAGCTCAATTTTCAAAGGTTGTAGCTCAATTCCATTAAAGCAACCCTCACCGAGAACCCCTGCTTGGATTCTCCCACTTTCCATCACATAATTTAACATGCAAAGGTACCATAGGGATCCCCAGGTTGTGTAGGTCTTGTATTTGGTGGTTTGGGGTCTCGATTTAATTGGAATTTGTGGTGATGGTGCATGTAGCTCTCTTTGGCTATGGTGGTTTAGAAAGAAGGCAGAGAGTTCAAAATGAGAGAGAGAGAGAGAGGGAGAGAGCGAGCTGTAATCTTTAGAGGAATAAATGGTTATAAGAGAAGGCAGAAAGTTTGAAAAAAGAGAGAGAGAGAGAGAGCGAGCTGTAATCTTTAGAGGAATAGATGGTTATAAGAGAAGGCAGAGAGTTTGAAAAGAGAGAGAGAGAGAATAGAGAGAATCAGTTTTCAAAAACAAAAATGATGGTGATGTGTGAGTGATGATAAGAATTGGTGGTTGAGTGTGTAGGTTTAGAGAAAGAGGGAGAGAGTGACGTGAGGGTGGGGTGTGTGCGTGTGTCAGAGGGAAAGAGAAAATATGTGAGAGAGGTGAGAGAGAGATGGGACCAGTTGATATAAAATGGGGAAGGATGCATACTCTGACCGGTTTTGGTGCTCCAAAGTTGAAAGTGTCATCAACCAAGTTAAAATCATAAATAAAAGAACCATGCTCTGACCGGTCTTGGCTCCAAAGTTCAAAGTAGGACACCAATAAAATCATAAATAAAAGAGAGAGGATTTCGGGGATGATACCAATGGGCGTGGTTTCATTAAGGGATAACTGGCATGGCTTTCTAGTAGTTTTATTATTAACCACCCAACCCATTACTTCAGATTTTTACTTTTATTTTTTAAAAATTTGATATAATCATTCAAAATATCTTAAATTATATGGCATATATGCTTAATGTGTTTTTAAATTTTAGACTTGTTGGATACTATTTTTGTATTTTATCATTCTTTTATTATCTTATCCATGGATTTCATATAAGTATAATTTTTTATGTGTCAATATGCATTTATTTACAAGATATACAAGAAATTAACCTAAATCCACCTAGACTGCCGCCTAGCCTCCTAGGCACTAGGCGCTAGCTCGCCGCTTGACGAGCGCCTAGCGTTTTTTAGAACCTTGGTCCAAACTAATAAAATATGAGCAACAATATTGTAAAGAAAAAACATACAACACGTACAGAACTATAATTCGACACTATGGTGATTTCGTCGGTCGACCTCTTCAAGCACAGTTGAAAAACAGAAGGCCATCGGTGGGCTGCTCTGCTGTGGGCACATCAAGTTGTTTGGGTGTGGGTATAATAAAGGTGGGGGGACGAGTCAGCAGTCCGTGTTGTTAAGTTTCAGTTAAAATGAAAATGACACATTTCATTTATTTTTCTTTTCACCCCAAGTCAAAATGACAACGTTTGGCTTGGGTTTCTTAATAAATAAAAAATAAAAAATAAAAAAAGTGAAAGTGTTGTGTCGTGCAACCCCGCATCAATGTCACATCAGAGCAGGAGTAATCAAGCAAAGGGGCAGAATCTCGTTCTGCTCATGGATGATTATTATTTGCTAAGCAAAAAGGTACTTCAAAATCAAAAGTACAAAGTTTCTCAACTTTCTTTATGATTTGAGTTGATTCATGGTTCACCAACAATACTAGACTTTGAATTTCATGGTTTAAGTTTTGATTTAGAGAACATACAGTCATGCTTCCAGCATGTAATTGTTAAATGCATGTATTATGTTGCTCAATGAACTTAGTTTATCAAATATTTTCCTTCAAACCTTTCTTCTTGAGTTATCCGTGTCGTACCTTCAAGTTGATCATTCACTTCTTCTTTCAATATCCTTGAAAACAGTATCTTATCCATAATATACCTTGAAAATAGTATCTTATTCATTCTAAGCCAATCATAAATTATGATATTAGATAACTAAAACGCATAAATTACAATATTGTCATCATATCTATATTTTATGTAAGTTTCTCTCCAATGAAACAAGACTCTAGTCCATTAGGGTGCGTTTGTTTGCCCTTATTAAGCTGCACTGGACTGGACTAGCTTAGCTAGAATTACTAGTCCATGTTTGGTGCAAATAAGAACTAACTTTAATGAGACTAAGTCAGACTTGTGTCTGACTAAGTGCTTCACTAGGTGGTCTTACCGAGACCTTCGACAAGTATGGATTGATAATTCTGTCTCCAACACCTTGGTCTTCATGCTTGCATCATCTGCATCTGTAACTCCTCATCCATGCTCAGATCTGAAACCCAGACCTACCTACTGCCTAAATCTCAAAATTCAACCCCAAAAATTTGAAATAAAAAATCAAAACACCTTCTCTCGGAGTCTCTCAATTTTCCCTCATCGCATACTCGTATATAAATTTACGTTTCCCGATCATTTATGAGAGAAAAACAAAAAAATAACAACAATCCCAATAGAAAAATTCTCATTTTTCCGAGAAATCAGAGGAGGTGTGTCGGAATAGGAGAAGGAGGAGATAGTAGTGGTGGTGAATTCCATGGTGATGGGTTCCGAGAGGACAAAGATGTTGTACAATTTTAACTTGTCGTTCGATTTGAAGTGGGGGAACCAGAAGCACTTATGGGGAGAGAGTGTGAGTGACTGAAAGGGAAAAGAAGAGAAAAGAAACCATAAGCATCTGCGGAATTTCAACTTGCTGCGAGAGAGAGTGAGTGAATGGAAAGGAAAATAAGAGAAAAAGAAAAGAAAATAAGGTAAAGGAACCATAAGCTTCAGCACAATTTCAACTTGTCGTGGTAGAGAGGATGGAAAGGAAAAGAAGAGAAAAGAAAAGGAAAGATGAAGATAGGGGAGAGAGAATGAATTCAAAAATGACAAAAAAATCATTTGGATCTAGAAATATAATTTAGTCCAAGATCTAGTCCGATATTGTATCAAATGCTCAACTGTTACTAAGCTAATTCAGTTTAGGCTTTGAATTTAGTTCAATATGAGATAATCCAATGCAATAAACTTGTCCTTATAGTCTCTATTAATAGTCATTGTCCAATCTGTTAGGCCATTAACAACCGAAGGCTGGTCAGAAGGCTCATTGTGACAACCCGTCCTTAATTTTAAGTTTTATAAATTTTAAAATAATGGTTTTACGAAAAATGCCCCTAGAGGCAAAGATTTTGACTTTCGTTGACCATCGATTAAAGAGACATAGGACTCATTCTTATAACGTATCCTCGTAGTACTCGTCACTACGAGCGTATAGGCGAAAGCCGTTTGCGAGTCTGGATTATAACAGTATAGTTACGGACGTTTGAAATTGGTTATTTAAAGTTTAGTTATAAATAAATTGAACTCCCACCTTGTGGGAAAGAAACCAATCAAATTTTAAGCAAGAATAAGGGGACCAATCAGCTATTTTGTTTAAGTGACCAATTAGATTTGTTAAAAGGAGGACCAATTAGAAATGAGAAGGAGGGATCAGCCAATCAGGAAGGAGAGAGCAGAACCTCATCCCCTTCTCTTTCAACCTGTGCACACCACAAACCCAGTTTCGACCCGGCCAAATTTCGGCCACTCTCCACCATTTTTTAGGATATTTGCATCCATCCTCCACCTGCAATTTCTTCCTCAACTTCTCATCTTCCATCTCCACCAAAAATCAAGGGTTTTTAAGGCCTAAACCGTGAAGAACTCCACTGGAGCACCGGAGGTGCTCGATGGCGATTCTGCTGTTCCGACAAGTTCCACCACCCTTAACCAACTTCACTTGGACCTAGGAACAAAACCCAACCAGTGTGGTAGGGGCATTGGAACATCAAGGAAGGAGAATCAAAGAACACCTACCTTAGGGTTTCCGACGGGTTTAAGCTAAATTAGAGCTTTTCCCGGCCAAATTGGGTTTGGCCACATGTATAAAACTTACTCTAGTCATTGAGATCTTCATTTTTGTGAAATTTGAGAATTTTTAGAAATAGTTTATTTTTCCGGTGAGTCGAGGCGGCCGACCGCCGTGTGCGACGGCGTGTGGGTTGAGACCCCACCTGCCCATCCTAGGCTAGTTTGGATGCCCTAATTCCATAAGTGAAGTCTGATTAATGAAATTCCATTGTTTAGGTACAATTTCACTAAAGTCCGCCACCTGGTCATTATTTGAATCGACGATCCGACCGTTGGATCATCACCAAACTTTAGTAGGTTATTATTCATAATATTTGAGGACCTTGGAACTTACAGATTGGGAATCTGAAGTATGGATCTTCTCAAATTGGATTTGTAAGTTCCTCAAATAAAACGTTAACCGCCACTTGAATTTGCAATTGGCTGAGATCTAACCGTTGGATCATAATGAAACTTTAGTATGATGTTCTAAAAACATAATGTGTATCTTTAGAAGTTACAGATCGGAAATCCAAGGTGCGGATCTTCTGGATTGAGTTACGTAGGGTTATGGACCCTACTACCAACCTTTGACCGACGGTTGAATTTTGGTCAATGGGTTTCAAATCATTCTAGAACGTCTTTGGGTGATGTGTTTTATGTAAGTCAAGTGTTCTATCAATAAAAATTCTGAGACGTGATTTGATATTTATTCTAGGCGACGATCGTTCATGACGCCTTGATATTTGTGCTATGTAGCACGGACTTCAGGTGAATGGGTCTTTTTCCTTTATATATATATATATATACACACACCTTATGGTTTTCTAGAAATGTTTTAAATTGATTATGCATAGCATGCCATGATTTAAATGTGTTATATTTAAATATTGCATTGTGATGAGATTTATGGTTATGCCAAATGATCATACGAAGGCACAGATAAGTTCATGTGAGTTATTATGTGATTGAAATGGTTGAATTGTATGAGCCTGCGTATATTCATTTAGAGCTCATCATTGCTGCACCTCGTTGTTAGTGCTCCCGCCCTCGGCCAAGGCACAACCTTCACATGATTATTCACCTCCCGTACCGCACACTCGCCTTGGATCCAAGTCTGGTGCTAGCCTGTTGTACAAACCACAATAGGTGGTTCTGACTAGTAGGTGACCCGTGCATAGCGCTAACTTTCACGTGATTGTAGCACTAAAGCGTACATAATTACACCCAGCATGTCGTACGAGTCACACTAGCTCTGACTTATATGCTAGCATAGACTAATGAGCAATAAGTCCAGTCGTACAGGTCACATTAAGGTGACTCCGACTGGCATGTTAGTTTAGACTGATCTCACACCTGGCTTACATTTATTATTGCTAAGATATTGTGGCATGGTATGCTTCTGTTTTCACTGCACTTGTGCATTCATTTTCGTACTTACGTTGTATTATTATTTTTCCGGAAACTATACAGGTCTTACGGTAAAGGGTTATAACGTTTTCAAAAGGTTTTTATTAAAACTTTATTTTCAGGTCCACTCATCCTTGTTTTTCGCCCCTCTAGGTTTTAGCTGCTGAACGGTTGTATCGACGAGGATTCTTTGTGAATCTCATTATTGGTGTCTACTTCTGAGGGTATAATCCTTATCCACTCTACTGTACTTTACTTGTGCTCTGATGTCACGTGTGAAATGGGTTTATTCCCGCTCACCAGCGCAGTCTTATATTTAGGCACTTTTAGGTTTAAATTTATTCACATATTCCACATCACTACACTTTATGGCTTCGTCACCTTCCAGGTGTCGGTCAGCACAGCTCGATTTGAAGTCCTAGTGGAGATATCGGGTCAGGGTGTGTCAATTTTGTATCAGAGCATAAGTAGGGCAGTATTGCATTCATCACACGCATGATGTAAGCATTCTAGGTTCTTGAGCCTAATTTTCAAATCTTGCCACCTCATCGAATCACGAAAAATATGTTGGCTTTTCCTAAATTTCGGGAAGTTTTGTTGACTTGTTGACATTTTAGAAGATCACTTTGGTGAACGCCTTAGACTTAAATCGAAGAAATTACATACCAAGGAAAAGTGTAAGTTTGAGGCAAGTTGATGGCCCTAAAGCAGGGCTAATGTATTGATAACTGTGTATCACCGGAGACTTTACCAACCATTTCCATCTCTATTCTCCAGCCATTAGTACTAAACCTTTTGAGATTAGAAATCAAAAATAATTTTGACTCCTTGGCAATATCCGTTAGAATACCACATATTAGAATTCCTACGAAGTCTACTCTCGTTAAGACTCTAGAAATGTCTTGTTTGGCGATGTGGTGCTAAAGTGGTAGTACTCAACAAAAGAACATCTTGGGACAATCACTTTTGGTCCTCGATAGCACTAATCTTTTCAAACGTACTAGTGATCATTCCGATTCTTCTAGAGGAAGATTAACTTTCATTTAAGTCTATTCTAAGGTAGGTTGTTAGCAAATTATGTTTCTCAGCCTTAGGACATTCCAATCAATACTAGTTTCCCGAATTCTTTAGGGATGTACTCATCATTTCGACGAGCATAGGCACAGGTGTACGAGTTGTTATACCTACGGTCAGTAGAAATCCCTGAAGTAGTAAGTATTTGTCTCTAGAAACAACTGATTCACCTCATCGGATCCGCTCCTTATCAATCGTCTGAAACTATCCACTTGAGTAGGCTTTAAACTGTGATCAGTCCATTGTAGCACTTTTCAACTATAGTGTTTTTCCTCACTCACAATCGAGGAAAGTTAGTTTAGTTGTGACGTTAGTTATGAATAAAATTTCTAACAACCAAATTGTTGTCTCAATCTACCTTTGTGTTACTCCTTTCGATGACATTGATCATTTGGATATCCATGATAACGTGTTCTCTAGATGTTTCAACTGTGCTGAGGCAGCATAACCGAGAATTGCTTGTACTTTCCAACGGTTAAAACCGTTCGAAATGAACCATCCTATTCATGACTTAGAGTCAATTGTTATTCTCTTCATTTGAAATATCGAATGACACTTCTCGGTGAGAAATGTGTCTAGAACCTTTACCAACCTTAGATTTCTCAAATACATCTTCATTTTGAGATAAGGTAAAATTTATGATAGCGGCGATGAAAGAACCAAATCAACGTCTACAATTGCACTATCGTGTATTACCCCGGTGGTGCAAACATAGTTACTGAACACCTTTAGCTTGTCCTATCCCACCTCAATTGAAATTCACAAGTATTGTTTTGATGTTACCTATGAGATATCAATAAATTGTTTGGATGGTTATAATCACTTCCTGTATCTGTATAAGGATGGGACATATCACCATAAGCTTCCAATACAAGGTATATTGTACATATGGAGTTATGATGATGTTTTAGTGACCATCGACCAATGCATCAAGTTAGCCCACTTTCCATTGATTCAGAGGGACCACATTTTAGACCACTTGATAAAATTCCTCATTCTTGAAATTATCAGATTTCTCGGGTGTTTAGACTAGCGTTTATTTTGACAGGGATTCTATATGCATCTCTTTGTGTTGGAAGGTATTCTAGTCAATCTTGGGTCCGTGTCTACCCTATTACACTTTGTATTATTTTTGAAACAGACAAACCGTTTAAAGGAGTTGCTCGGACATTGATATTTACCCTTGATCATTAATTTCTCAATCACCCAACAAATACTCTGCTAAACGAATCTTAACCATTGGTGATTACATGTTCCAAGAGCTACAGTTATAGCAAGATGTCATGCATTAATTTCAATTACCTTGTATTCTAGATTTGTTGGAATTGTTTGACCTTCAAATTCTTGATTGTTCTTATTGGCGTAGTTTTGCTAAACTCGAGGGAAATTCAATATGAACCTGCTCACTATGGCATTATGAACTGCATTGTTGGGTTATGTGGTGTGTATGTCGCTACCATATCTCACCGTGACACGTGTTTCATTTCCAAGTCTTGGGAAGCCTTCTTGAAGGCCATGTGCATCAAACTTTGTCACGTGCCGCATTTCACCCTCAGACTAATGGCTAGTCTGAATGAACTATCTGGACCTTAGAGGACATATTGCTTTTGAATATTTTACAGTTCTAGTCGGTCATGGTAGACACTTACCTTTGTTAGAGTCATGTGTAACTGTGGTTACATTTCTAGTTGGCTATGGTATTATTTGAGCCTTGGTATAGAGATTTTATGCATGGAACATGTTTGACAGATGAGTATTGCGATCAGGTATTTGAAGGATCAAGATTACGATATACAAAAATTATGATTATTGTTGATGTTACCTGTTGGGGAAGTGCATTAGCACGATCGAGGTTTTGTTTAGACGATGTATATGCATTTCCCAATGGGGGCATGATGGTAATATTGCACCCTCGGGAATTTGTTACTTACTTATCGAGACAACAGTGAGTTGTCGTTATTGCAGGATGCAGACCGTAATATCAATAACTTATTCATTGGGTTCGTTAAGCAAGTAGACAAGTAGGCCATTCTACATTAGCATTTGTATTTACTTATTTAATTAGTTATTCATTGTTTAGGCTCGACCCAAAGATACTACATGCTTATCTTCAAAGTACGTAACGCAACGAGTGCGTAGGTGAAAAATAGTCTATGTTCAATTTTAATTTCAGTACAATTACTTTAACTTTATGTTATTATATATATGTATTTTGACGGGATGTTATTATACATATATAAATATTTTTGACTTTATGTTTTATAAAAGCAGTATATTATAGTATTGTACTGAAGGAGAAGGAAAGTTTACGTTTGGAGACATGAAAGAATAATCATTGCAATCTGATCACGACGGAATGGCATTCTCTTTTATGCAACAACTCTAACTTGATATCTTTTTTACATATTTATTTCCCAGCTGTCTTTTCACTACTTGTTTTTATAACTAATGATTTTAAATTTTGGGGAAGAAATTTTTTAAGGTGGGTAGATTGTGACAACCCGTCCTTAATTTTAAGTTTTTTAAATTTTAAAATAGTGGTTTTACGAAAAATGCCCCTAGAGGCAAAGATTTTGACTTTCGTTGACAATCGGTTAGAGAGAAATAGGACTCATTCTTTTAGCTTATCCTCGTAGTACTCATCACTATGAACGCATAGGCGAAAGCCGTTTGCGAGTCTGGATTATAATGGTATAGTTACAGACATTTGAAATTGGTTATTTAAAATTTAGATATAAATAAATTGAACTCCCACCTTGTGGGAAAGAAACCAATCAGATTTTAAGCAAGAATAAGGGGACCAATCAGCTATTTTGTTTTAAGTGACCAATTAGATATGTTAGAAGGAGGACCAATCAGAAAAGAGAGGGAGGGATCAGCCAATTAGGAAGGAGAAAGAAGAACCTTATCCCCTTCCCTTTCAACCCGTGCACACCACAAACCCAATTTCGACTCGGCCAAATTTCGGCCAATCTCCATCATTTTTTAGGCAATTTGCATCCATCCTCCATCTGCAATTTCTTCCTCAACCTCTCCTCTTCCATCTCCACCAAAAATCAAGGGTTTTTAAGGCCTAAACCGTGAAGAACTCCACCGAAGCACCGGAGGTGCTCGACAGCGATTCCGCCATTCCGACGAGTTCCACCACCGTTAACCAACTTCCCATGGACCCAAGAACAAGACCCAACCAATTGTAGGGGTGTTGGAACACCAAGGAAGGAGAATCGAAGAACACCCATATTAGGATTTCTAGCGGGTTTGAGCTAAATTGGGGCATTTCCCGGCCAAATTAGACTTGGCCACAGGTATAAAACTTGCTCTACTCATTGAAATCTTCATTTCTGTGAACTTTGAGAATTTTTAGAAATAGTTTATTTTTCCAGCGAGTCGGGGCGACCGACCATTATGTGCGGCGGCGTGTGGGGTCTCGGTGTGTGGGTTGAGACCCCACCTGCCCATCCTAGGCTAGTTTGGATGCCCTAATTCCATATGTGAAGTCTAATTAACGAAATTCCATTGTTTGGGTACAATTTCGATAAGGTTCGCCACTTGGTCATTATTTGAATCGACGATCCGACTGTTGGCTCATCACCAAACTTTAGTAGGTTATTATTCATAATATTTGAGGATATTGAAAACTTACGGATTGGGAATCCGACGTATGGATCTTCTCAAATTGGATTTGTAAATTCATAAAATAAAACGTTAACCGTTACTTGAATTTGCAATTGGCAGAGATCTAACCGTTTGATCATAATGAAACTTTAGTATGATGTTCTAAAAATATAATGTGGATCGTTGGAAGTTACGGATCAGAAATTTGAGGTGCGGATCTTCCGGATTGAGTTATGTAAGGTTATGGACCCTACTGCTAACCTTTGATCGACTGTTGAATTTTGGTCAATGAGTTTCAAATCATTCTAGAACATCCTTGGGGGAGGTGTTTTATGTAAGTTAAGTGTTCTATTGATAAAAATTCTGACACGTGATTTGATATTTATTCTAGGCGACGATCATTCGTGACGCCTCTATATTTGTGCTAAGGAGTTGTAGCGCGGACTTCAGGTGAGTGGGTCTTTTTCCTTTATATTATATATACCTTACGGTTTTCCAGAAATGTTTTAAATTGATTATGCATAGCATGCCATGATTTAAATGTGTTATATTTAAATATTGCATTGTGATGAGATTTGTGGTTATGCCAAATGATTATATGAAGGCGCAGATAAGTTCAGGTGAGTTATTATGTGATTGAAATGGTTGAATTATATGAGCATGCATATATTCATTTAGAGCTCATCATTGTTGTGCCCCGGTGTTAGTGCTCCCACCCTAGGCTAGGGCACAGCCTTCACGTGATTGTTCATAGCCCGCATAGCATGCTTGCCTTGGATCCAAATCTGGTGCCAGCCTATCGTACAGACCACAATAGGTGGTTCCGACTCGTAGGTAACCCGCGCATAGCGCTCGCTTTCACGTGATCGTTACATTAGAGTGTACATATTTACACCCAACCTGTCGTACATGTCACACTAGGTGACTCCAACCCATGTGCTAACATAGACTGATGAGCAATAGGTCCAGTCGTACAGGTCACATTAAGGTGACTCCGACTGGCATGTTAGTTTAGCCTGATCTCACACTTGGCTTAC
Organism: Pyrus communis; assembly: GCF_963583255.1. Classification (NCBI taxonomy): domain Eukaryota; kingdom Viridiplantae; phylum Streptophyta; class Magnoliopsida; order Rosales; family Rosaceae; genus Pyrus; species Pyrus communis. Next base: position 8,995,184 of record NC_084813.1, on the reverse strand, counting down.
ATTTATTATTGCTGAGATATTGTGGCATGGTATGCTTATGTTTTTATTGCACTTGTGAATTCATTTTCGTACTTACATAGTATTATTTTTTTTCTGGAAACTATACAGGTTTTACGACGAGGGGTTGTAGCATTTTCAAAAGGTTTTTATTAAAACTTTATTTTCAGACCCACTCATCCTTGTTTTTCGTCCCTCCAGGTTTTAATTGCTGAACGGTTGTATCGACGATGATTCTTAGTGAATCTCAGTATTGGTGGCTACTTCTGAGGGTATAATCCTTATCCACTCTACTGTACTTTATTTATGCTCTGACGTCACGTGGGAAATGGGTTCATTCCCGCTCACCAGCGCACTCTTATATTTAAGCAATTTTAGTTTTAAATTTATTCACATTTTCCACATCACTACACTTTATGGCTTCGTCACCTTCCAGATGTCGGTCAACACAGCTCAGTGCGGAGTCCTAGTGGACATATTGGGTCGGGGTGTGTCTCTCATTTTAGCCATCTGGCCCTCCAAGAAATTAATATTTTAATGAATAGTACAGAGCCATATTTGTCTCCATCTCCAACCGAGGGTCATAGGGCTCGTTTTAGCCTTGTCACAAAAAACTGTCACCAACCGAGGGCCAAATATAATTTATTATTTAAAAACTACAACTTAAATTCAAATGCAACGGCTAAGTGATGTTAGCATGGAGTAGGCGTTTAAGTTTGATGTTGTTAAATGTTTTTAAAAATGTTGTTTAAGTTACACGTTGTTAAATGTTTTTTTTATGTTCTATAATTTTTATGTTGGTTAATGTTATTTAATGTTGTTTTATATTGTTTAATGTTGTTTCATGCTACTTAATTTAATTTAATGTTGTATAATGACTTAGGAAGTTATAGGAAAAAAAATAGAATTTAAAAAAAATATGAAACAAATTTTGTAAAATAGAAGTTATAGGCAGTTATAGAAAAAAAAATAGAATTTAAAAATAGAAGTTATAGGAAAAAAATTTGAAAACAAAAATAAATAAATAAAACTGTAAAAATAAAATAAAATAAAATAAAAATAAAAAATAACGACTAGCTGACGTCAGCTAGCCGTTGCATTTGAAAATTTAGCCTAACATTCCTATCGGTTATATCCGACAGGAATACTCACATTTATGGCCAGCCCTTTGGCCCTTTCAGATTCCATGGAGCCCACAAGTCCTCTAGCCCCTCAGTTGGAAACGGTTTTCGGGCGTTTTTCGGCCCTCTGACCCTCTGGACCCTTCAGTTGGAGATGGCCTTACTGATCAAGCCAGCCAACCAAAATTAAACAGTTTTTTTTTTTTAACAAAAAACTAAACAGTTCTAATAAAACTGAATGGCAGTCACCGTCTGTTTGGGTTTGTGGCAGCAGCAGCCACCCCTTGGTTTATGTGGCAGACAGCATTATGTGGTATCATTTTCCTAATACATCTCTTGGTAAAAAATAAAAAATAAAATAAAATAAGAAAATAAAATAAAATATTCACTTGCACAAGTAGATCCCATCTGAATCTCATTCTTTGTAAGAAAATGTGGTCTCTGAGTTTAGGCAATTTGGTTAGAGCATTGTACTTCTTTCTGCACTCAAGTTCGAATATTTCTTCTATAATTTAGATATATTTAATGTAAAATATCGTTTGTACCAACAACGAACATTTATCTTTGGCAGCTGTCATTTCCTCAGATCAAGTGAGAGTTATTTGGGCAATAGCCAATGAGTAGTTGAGAGACATAAAAATGTTGGATGTAATAAAATGGGAAGGTGAGAATAGGCTTTTATATGTAATTATTGTTGCTCCATCCAATTAGTCAGTCTTTTTAATCTAGATCACTAATTCCGTTAGACGGACTTAAAAGGTCCAAGCTCTCTCTTTATCATCTCGTGCCGGATGTAACAAGGGATTCATCCTTTTTCCTTCTCGCGAACCACGGGAGCGCCTAGTTCCTAGAGGAGCAAAGCTAATTTTCCTTTCGGGGTAAAGCGGCGTTAATTCATTTCCTACAGTCGTTTCAGTTAAAAAATTGACTATCCAATCAGTAAATTCTAGGCAATAATTCGTAAGTCTGTAAGTACGATTAGATTGGCTAAATCACTTGTTTTAAGATATTTTGGAAGAGGAAATGTATTGGAAGAATAAGCCGTCCTATAGCCGTCAAGCCATCCTACAGTCGTCCTACCTTGTCCTACCTACACACTAGCCGTCCTACAGCCGTCCTACCTTGTCCCCTACAGTCGTCCTACCTTGTCCTACCTACACACTAGGACGGCTACCTTGTCCTACCTACACACTTGTATCATGTATATATATCATTGTAATCTTGTAGAGAAAGATAATGAGAAAAAGCATTCTCTTCCATTTTTTCCACATGGTATCAGAGCCGGAACCGTAACCGGCCTGACTCCATTGTTGTCCCTTCTCTTCTTCTGCACATTCATTTCGATAATGGCAGAAGATAATCTTTTTGACTCAGAAGCTGAAAGCTTCACAGCTCCTCGCCTTGTTTTTCCAGAAGCTGAAGTCAACCCAAACCAACTTTTGTGTTCTGTGTTGTTAAATGAGTTTAACTATCTTCCATGGTCCAGATCAATATCTCTTGCCCTTGGAGGAAGATCCAAACTTGGATTCGTCAATGGAAGTATTGAAGCACCTGACGTCGCATCGCCGGAGTATGAAGCATGGCTGTGCAAAGACCAGCTGGTCATGTCGTGGCTCCTCAACTCCATGGATCCTAAGCTGTCTGAAATTTTCAATTTTTCAGAATCCTCTAGTGCTCTTTAGAAGGCAGTTAAGGACATGTATGGAAATCAAAACAATGCTGCTCGAGTGTTCCAACTTAAGAGGAATCTTGCAAGTCTTCAACAAGGTGATAAATCCTTTGTTCATCATCTCGGTTGAATGAAAAACATGTGGAACGAACTAGAAATGTATCGACCACACACTATCGATGTTGCTGTACTGTTAAAAAGGTCCGAGGAAGACAAAATCTTTCATTTGCTTGCAAGTTTGGGTTCTGAATATGAAGATCTTAGAAGCCATATTCTAATTAATCCCGAACTTCCATCATTTGCAAGTGTTTGCACTACTATCCAGCGAGAAGAAGTACGCAGAAAAGTCATGAATGTTGACGTAAAACCTAGTGTGTCTGAGGCTAGAGCTTTTGTGACAAATCACAAGTCATTTGGAGATAAAGTATACAAGGGAAAAAGGCCAGATCTGAAGTGTCTACATTGTAATAATGTTGGACATCTAATAGATCGATGCTGGATATTACACCCTGAGTTGAAGCCAAGGTTTGAGAACAAGCCTTTAAGAGATCATAAGGGCTCACATGCCAGACCATATACAAACAAGTACCATGCTGCTGCTGCTACATCCATCGGTGGATCGATGAACTTTACAGCCAATCCGGCTGACTTGTTGAATGAGTTCTCAACTTACCTTCAAACCAGAAAAGGAAGCACAGGTGAAACGTCGACTGGGGAAAGTCAAACTGCTCTTCTTGGACAGTTTGCAGAGTTCTTAGCTGAATCTGGTCATGTACCTCAAGGAGACATTCCAGGTATCATGTGTGCTCTTTCAACTGCTCTAAATGTTAGTCACTCTCATGTTTTTTGGATTATAGACTCAGGTGCCACAGATCACATGACAAATCAATATTCTAAGTTATACGATTTTGAAAGCCACACTAAACCATCACTAGTTTCTGTAGCAAATGGTAGAGGTAGGCCAGTTCTAGGTAGAGGGAAAGTTAAACTGATCTTAGAAACTGTTGAGTCCACAGCGTTATATGTTCCATCTTTTCCTTTTCAATTATTGTCCGTAGGAAGGATTACAAACTCTCTAAACTGTCGTGCAATTTTTTCCCCCCACAATGTTGTTTTTCAGGATCTAGCCACCAAGAAGCTGATTGGTGAATGTCATTACCTAAATGGGCTGTACTATTTTTCAGAGGACCTCAATGTTCCAAAGGGGTTCCAAGTCAGCTCAAACCTAGAACATCGGTTGTGGCATCAACGCCTAGCACATCCCTCAGAATCTGTGTTGTCTACGTTGTTCCCTAGTTTATGCAAATCCTCCCTTGTATGTGAAATTTGTCATTTGTCAAAATCTACTAGACTCCCATTCAATTCTTCCATGTCTAGGACTAGCAAGTTGTTTGAGATGGTGCACTCCGATGTTTGGGGACCTGCACCTCTAGAGTCTTTTGATGGTTATAGGTACTACGTTATCTTTGTTGATGATTTCTCAAGAGCCACTTGGTTGTACCTCCTAAAATTCAAAAGTGAAGTTATGGATGCTTTCAAGGACTTTCATAATCTTGTCATGAACCATTTTTCATCCCAAATCCACATACTAAGGTCTGATAATGGCACTGAATATACATCCAAAAATATGACTAACTATTTGAGCACCCATGGAATTATACATCAAACAAGTTGTGTAGGTACTACTCAGCAAAATGGAATTGCCGAAATGAAGAATCGGGACCTACTTGAAAAAACCAGGGCGCTAATGTTGCAAATGAATGTGCCTAAGAGGTTTTGGTCTCAAGGAGTTCTTGCAGCCACCTATCTTATCAACAGACTGCCTAGTCGTGTTCTGGATACAAAATCACCATCTGAGGTTATGCAAAACAAAAAAGGTAATCTTTCCCATCTGAGAATCTTTGGATGTACCTGTTATGTTCATATTCAATCCCATCACTGAGACAAGCTTGATCCCAAAGCTGTCAAGTGTGTTTTCATGGGATACTCCTCCACCCAAAAAGGGTACAAATGCTACAATCCGTGCTCCAGGAAGATGTTTGTCTCAAGAGATGTACGGTTTGATGAAACCCAACCATATTTCAACAAATCATCAGATCAAAATCGTCAGGGGGAGCATTTCCTAGATCTCTTCCCATTGCCAAATCCAGTCGAACCAAGTGACTGTGTCCATTCACTACCTCACAACCGGGACTCTCATGCAACTCTTAATGACAACTTGCTTATTGGAGACGACACTGAAGCCTCAGAAGCACAAGTAGTTCCCCATGACCATAACACAACATCTATACAAGAGAGTGGAGCTGAACCTATTGTGATCCCAGCTCAACCCCGCAGGAATCCGACTCGAGATCGACATCCACCATCAAGGCTGTAAGACTATGAAACTTACCATGCCAGGTACCCTATTCACAAGTTTGTAAATTACTCCAAAGTCTCTCACTCTCATGCAGTCTTCCTCAATAAACTGTCCTATGAAAGTGAACCAAGGAACTTTCAAGAAGCCAATCGTCAAGTTGTGTGGATGCTAGCCATGGAAGAATAACTCAAAGCCTTGAATGAAAATAAAACCTGGAGTGTAGTTCAACTTCCCAAAGGCAAGAAGGTGGTAGGCAGTCGATGGGTCTATAAAATCAAGTTTAATTCTGATGGCTCAATTGAATGACACAAGGCAAGATTGGTGGCTCGCGGTTTTACTCAAACTTTTGGAGTGGACTATAAGGAGACATTTGCTCCCGTGGCTAAGATAAGCACAATAAGGGTTTTGTTATCTGTTGCAGTGAACCATGAATGGCCATTGTACCAAATGGATGTAAAAAATGCTTTTTTACATGGAGACCTCGAAGAGGAAGTCTACATGCAACTACCCCCGGGTCATCCACAAGCACAGAATTCAGGTATGGCTTGCAAGCTTCATAAGTCAATCTATGGCTTGAAACAATCTCCTCGTGCCTGGTATGCCAAACTGAGCTCGGTACTTGAAAATTTTGGGTTCAAGAGAAGTCATGCTGATTCCTCCCTGTTTCTTCGAATAGGATCAGTTGGCAAATTAGTTGTACTAATCTATGTTGATGATATCATCATCACAGGTGATAACATTCTCTTCATCAACAATTTGCCATTAAAGACTTAGGAGTTTTAAAATACTTCCTTGGGATTGAACTGGCCACTTCACCCAAGGGACTTCTTTTGAGTCAAAGGAAATATGTGATTGACTTACTTCAAGAAGTGAAGATGATGGATTGCAAACCAACTCGTACTCCTCTTGATAGCAAATTGAAGTTGGACTTGACAGGAGAACCTCTCAGTGATATCAGTTACTACCAACGATTGGTGGGTAAGCTTATATATCTCACCATCACCAGACCGGATATAACTTACGCCGTCAGTCTTGTAAGCCAATTCATGCATGCACCCACGGAAGCTCATTTAAATGTTGTTAAAAGAATTCTCAGATACCTCAAAGGCTCCATTGGTCGGGGAATCATCATGAAAAACAATGGTCATACTCAAATCATTGCCTACACCGATGCTGACTGGGCAGGGAATGCTATTGATAGAAAATCCACTACTGGCTACTGCACGTTGGTTGGAGGAAACCTCGTGACATGGAAGAGCAAAAAACAAAATATAATTGCTCGCTCAAGTGCCGAAGCTGAGTATAGAGCCATGGCTTCCACTACATGTGAACTCATTTGGCTCAAGGGCCTTCTCTCGGACTTGGGGTTCTCAATCAACACACCTATCTCTCTTTTCTGTGACAATCAAGCAGCTATGCATATTGCCTCCAATCCGGTGTTCCATGAACGCACCAAACACATTGAAGTTGATTGTCACTACGTTCGGGAACAAGTCCAGTCCAAGGTAATTCAAACCACATTCACTCGAAGCCGAGATCAACTTGCTGATATTTTCACGAAGTCTATTGCTTCTCCTCAGTTTCAAAGTCTGCTCTCCAAGCTTGGATCAATTAACCTCCTTGATCCAGCTTGAGGGGGAGTATTGGAAGAATAAGCCGTCCTACAGCCGTCAAGCCGTCCTACCTTGTCCTACCTACACACTAGCTGTCCTACAGCCGTCAAGCCGTCCTACAGCCGTCCTACCTTGTCCTACCTACACACTAGGATGGCTACCTTGTCCTCTACAGTCGTCCTACCTTGTCCTACCTACACACTTGTATCATGTATATATATCCTTGTAATCTTGTAGAGAAAGATAATGAGAAAAAACATTCTCTTCCATTTTTTCCACAAAATGAAAAAATTCTATCCAATTAAAGGTAAAAAATGATCATTGATGAAAAATCTTTCACCTGTATATCTTCTTTGAGAAATTTTATTTGGACCAAGTTATCTTATTTCTATACCCAACTAACAAGTTTTATCTACCAAACTTCCAAGTTTACCCTTAAATAAATAAGAATGAGGAAAGAAAAGAAAATAAATATTGGCGTTTTTATCTCTACACCACATAACTCCAAAATTGGCACACCAGTACACTCCATTATTTCCGACAAAACCCACCCAAAGAACAACAAAATATTCTCTCCAGTTCATCAACGAGTTAGCTTACTGGAAACCCATATCAACCCTCATTTATAATTTCAACGTAGGTTTTCGGCTTATATGTTTGCTTGTTTGAACCATTATTTGGGAGTTGGCTACTTGCATAAATTATTAAAACTAACAAGTCAGCTTGCTAGAAACCCTTGTTCCCATCTCTTCTAAATAGACACTGACATGGAAGCTTTTTTCTCATATTGTAGGAATTTGTTTCATGTCCAATGAATTGGTAAGAAGTTTTCTCTGCTGAAATTATAAATGAGGGTTGCTAAGGGTTTCATGCAACAAGGGTTTTTAGCAAGCTTACTTGTTGATGAACTTAGGAGAATATTTTGTTGTCATTTGGGCATGTTTCGCAGGAAATAATGGAGGAGTGCAGATGTGTGCCATTTTTTTAAGTTATTGGGTGTAAAGATAAAAACACCAATGTTTATTTTCTTTTATTTTCTTATTCTTATTTATTTAAGGGCAAACTTGAAAATTTAGTAGAGAAAATTTTTTAGCTAAGTGTAAAGATAGGATAGTTGGGTCCAAATAAAAATTTTCATCTTCTTTTCTTACTTTAATACACCTTCAATCTTATAATTTATTACAGCCAATTTAATTAAGCACCAAAGTAACCCAAATAGTACTTGAATCTTGCACGTGACATTGTGCATGCATACGTATAACATATGTACAGTTCTTCTCTTCTACACAGAAAAACCGTTCTCTATTAAAGGAGATATTGTCATAATTTTTATAAATAACTTATCAACAATAAGATGTATCCACGTGTTACTAATACACGATTGACATTATCGATACAATGCACAAAGAATATCTAATATATATATGTATATATATATATATATGAAGCCTTTAAGGGAAGGGATTCCTATTTTTTTTTTATAAAAATGGAGATTAGTTGTGGGGTCCACACCACATCGAACTTTAACTATCTGAACCGTCTATTTTTCAAGTTGCACCTCATAGATCATCCTTGCAAAATATTAGTCAAATCAAAAATATTTAAGACATCTAATTGGGTTCAAAGAAATGAACGAATACTTTGTTATATAAGAAACAATAAAATTTGATCTTGATAATTAAATAGGCAAATAGTTTCATATTGAATTGAATTTTTTCAAGGATGATCTATGAATTGAGACTAACAAAATAGACGGTTCGGATCGTTAAAATTCGATGTGGAGTGGGCCCCACACCTAATCTCCATTTTTTCCAAAAAATGGGGATGCCTTTATATAAAGAGCCTATATATAAACATTGTTCTAAAAATCCCCGTCTAGGCGCTAAGCGGCTGATCATCGCCCCCGATTAATGGCTAGGTGTTTGAAAATTAAGAAATGACGCCTAGACCTGCTAAGGCATCCGCCTAGACCGCCTAGGCGCCCACTTAGCCCACCCGGACCCACCTAGACACCTGCCTGGGTTGCAACTCACTTAGATAGAAAATAGATAACTTTCCCTTTGCATTTTATTTTTCTAATAAATTGTAAAAAACTTATTGAACACTTAAATAAACACACATTATATGTTTGCTCTCCATGTTTTCATTATGTTTCAATACTTCATAATATATATGCCATTCTATTTCTAGTTTGTGATGAAATTATTTATATTTTAAATATAAACAGACACTTATTTACACGAAATACAATAAAATTATTTAAATCCGACTATCACCTAGCGTCTTTTATATGGTAACCATGCCCATGTGGTGTTATGACGTACACGGGGTACATCTATCCTTGCAGGTGCATTTGCAGTAGGTATATGTGATCTTGTCACCTTAGCTAGATTAGTAAAAGCATCCGGCATGCTCTGAGTAATGCTTTAAAGATCTATAATTCGTCGCACCTCAGTTTCAGAATCGGTAATGCGGGGATCTAAATGAGACGTAGTGGGAGCATACCATGAAAATCCATGTCATTCTCTAGGAACGTTAGCATGCTTATCTCCCCCTAACGATGGGAAAATTGTCTCATCAAAGTGACAATCCGCAAAACGTGCGGTAAAGAGATCTCCTATTAAGGGTTCTAATTAGTGAACAATTGATGGCGAATCATAACTAACATAGATCCCTATTTTTCTCTGAGGACCCATTTTGGTACGTAATGGAGGCGTTATTGGCACATAAACTGCGCACCCAAACACACATAAATGCGAGACGTCAAGCTCGTATACAGTAACCAACCGTAATGGTGAATGAAGTTGGCTAGTAGTAGGCTTCAGGCGGACCAGCATAGCTGCGTGCAATATTGCATAGCCCCAGGCAGATACCAAGAGTTTGATTCGCATAACCAAAGTCCGAGCTATCAATTGAAGGCGTTTTATGAAAGCTTCTGCCAGGCCGTTTTGGGTGTGAACATTGGGTACATGATGTTCCACTTCAATCCCTGCTGACATGCAATAATCGTCAAAAGTTTGTGACATAAACTCTCCAGCGTTATCCAGTCGAATCGACTTAATCGGATAATCAGGATGGTGAGCCCTTAGCTTAATAATTTGTGCTAAGAGTTTCTCAAATGCAGCATTATGTATGGACAATAGGCAAACATATGACCATCATGTCGATGCATCAATCAACACCATAAAGTATCTAAATGGTCCGCATGTTGGTTGGATAAGTCCACAAATATCCCCTTAAATCCTCTAAACAAACTTAGAAGGATCATGAATAATCTTTGTAATCAAGGGTTGAGTATTTAACTTCTCCAAAGAACACACTTTGTATGGCGGGAATCCAACGTAGGGAGGTAAATGATGCCCATGTGATGATTTGAAAATACGGCGTATCATGTCAAGTCTGGGATGTCCCATTTGGTCATGCCAAAGCAGCAAAATGCTCTAGAACTCAGGCACAAGTCGGCCACATGGTGGGCTTCTATCCCGCGAATAGCTATGATGTACAACCCACTCGAAAGACGTTCCAACTTCTCGTGAATACGCTTTTGGCCATATTCGTACAAAGTGATATGAAGAAATTCAGAACCATTATCTTCAGTGGTTTCAATATGATATTAATTATCTCGAATATCTCTAAAACTCAGCAACTTTCTTCCAGAACGTGGAGAATAGAGGGCATCGTTAATGGTTAAGACAATACCATTGGACAAACATAATACGTGCCTTTCCCTATCCTTCAATCAAGTTGGATGAGCCTGAGAGAATTGTTAGATGTGCTTTCTTAGGTACAAAATTAGTAAAATAGTGTCGCTCATGCAATATGGTGTACGTGGTAGCACTATCAATCAAACAACAAACTTCCCCACTAGACATATACCTAGAAATAAATTGATTGAATTGGTCACATGCATAAATATAAATCCATTCATATAATTAATCAATTCGAGAAAAAATATCCATAAAATAACAATCCATAGTTCAAAACAAACCAAACCAAACAAATTATTCCAAATACTTAGAAAAACTACCCAAAATTAAACCATAAACCTAAAAAAAGAAGGGGGAGTCCGACCACTAAGGGTAAAACACCCTAAAAATATGTCTAAAATTTATTTGTCCATAGGAGTTGATGCCTCATGAAAATCTGATATCTCTATAGATGTAGTAGCATCTTCCAGATGTTCCCATGTGCAAAGTTAGACTCACGACAGGAATAATACTTGGCAACAGCCTCAAGGGTAGCTCGGCATACGTGTAACCAATGATTATTTGATCCACAGCAGTAGCACATGTCCATTTCAGTGGAAGCCAATTGAAAGGTAGTTTTTCCCTTGTTCTTGAAGTTTGAGGCCTTAGGGGCAAGGGGTTGGCGCTGCTGGGTCAAATTTCCTCCCTTAGGTAGGCCTTGATTCTATGAAACTTAGGTCTGTGGTTGGGCTTGCCACCTATTTCCACAGCCACAACGATTTTTGGGTCGTTTGTGGCTGCTAAAATTAGTCGCATGCACTTTAGGCACGACATTCGAGCCAATAGGTCGAGCTTGATGATTCTTCATCAAAAGCTGGTTCTGCTTTTCAATAAGAAGTAAAACAGAAATCAAATCCAAAAATTTGGTGAACTTATGTGCCCTATATTGTTGCTGCAAGACAATATTGGTGGCATGGAAAGTCGAATAGGTCTTTCCAAGGAAATCTAATTCGATTACTTCCACTTTATAGAACATAAGTAGTGATTGGATTCTACAAACTTCAGAGTTGTATTCATTCACGGACTTAAAGTCTTGGAAGCGATGCTACCAGTTGTGTCTTGCTTCAGGCAAGCAGATGTCTTTCTGGTGATCGAAACGGTCGGCCAGGGCAAGCCAGAGGGTACTTGGGTCCTCCTCAGCGAGGTATTCGGTTTGCAATGCATCATGGATGTGTCTTCGAATGACGATCATTGCATTAGCTTTCTAAGCTTCATCGACTTGTTTGTCGTCGATAAGTGCCTTGATGGTGGCTCTAATACCCTTTGCAGTAAGATGGAGCTTCACATCTTAAACGCACTTCAGGTAGTTTCTTCTAGATACTTCCAGAGCGATGAAATCGAGCTTGTTCAAGTTCGACATGTCCCTAAAATGGAGTGTACAACAAAAACGTGGTTAGTCATAATGTGATCCATAGACATATATAGTAGAACATTCGAGCTCTATAGACATGTATTGGTTTAATTTATGCATGAAAACTACGGGTTTCATATGGTAAGTTTTGAATGAAAACTTCGGGTTTCAAAGGCACTAAATATGAAACTACAAATTCAATTTAGTTTTATGAACGATTAGTTCATAAAGGAAAGGTTTTTGCAAGAACACAGAATGTAATATGCTGATTTAAGTGTAGGGAATTTGAGTTGCTTCGGGAACTCAAGTGTGAGAGCTTCAGGACTACAAAAGGATGTCAACGGTTCAAAGTATAAAAATAAATTATTGAATCGTTAATATCCAAAAGTGATCTTCAGGTCAATAATTTTGGATTAATTATTAGATTAATGGACTACAAGTCACTTTTAATTAATTCAACGGATTAGGACCAAACGAGATCAATCGTTGAAGCAAAATAATGACATCCGGGTCAAAAAAAAAAAAAAAAGAGTAGGCCCTGCAGTTCGGCTGCAGGCTTTGGGCAAAAAATTAGATACGGGTGCAGGCCTAGCGAAAGTTGGCCTTGTGTTGGTTCGAGGAAGCCCAGCCGAAGCTGGGTTTCATGTTTTTGGGTCGGGGCAATTTAAGCCCAGTAGCAAAAGCTGAAGGCAAACGGGCTGAATGCTGGGGCAAAGCCCAGTTAGCAATGGGTTGTTACGGGCAGACCAAGTCATGGAGCAAAAGTAATCCCAGCAATACTGGATTGCTGGAGTTGGGCTAGGGACTCGCAGGATAACCTGCCCAAGAAGGCTACAGGCTTTCTTGGTTGGGCTAAGGGACTTCAAGCTTATGAAGCTGATCATGCAAAAGGCTTGGGGTGTCCGGGTCAGTGCAGCAAAGCCCAAAGGGCTACTGCCATGAGGTCTAAGGTGTCAAAACAACACCGTTCCATGATATGCTCCATGTGGCTGAGCTTCAGGCCAGCAACAGTGGTTCGACGGAGCCACGATGGTGGTGCGGCGGCAGTGCTGCACGGTTCCCAGAGTTTTTTTTCGACTTTTCTAAGGTTTGAAAAACCGTAACATGCTTCTAATTTATTTATATGCTTTGACTCACAAATTCCACATAGCAATATAATTGCGTAATGCATGAAACATATATATATATATATATATATATATATATATATATATATATATATATTGACAAATATATGAAACATATACAATATATATATATATATATATATCGAAAGAAAAATATAAACATAAGGGGTTCATGCATCATGAGGAATATTTTCATGCTTTGTGGACGTTTCAAATATCTTCCTTTATTTTAAGCGTACTTGATTGGCAGAAAACAAATAAAAGCCTTTGAATTTTGTGGAAGAGAGCATCCTTTTACGACCTTCAGTTCCTTAGCTTTTGGCAAGAGCATGTTGATAACGTGTTGTAGGACTATTTAACTGAGCTATTTTAAGGGAATAGAGAGAGGGAGGCCAGCAGTCGTGAGAGAGAGAAGAGAGAGATTTAATTGTGAGGTGTGTGTTGTATCACCCCATTGTGCCTTTATTTATAGTAGTAGGATAGGTTAAATCCTTACCCCTCTAGGATTACAACTCTAATAGGATATTAACTACTAAAAGGAATATTCAAAGATATCCCTAGATACACTAGGATTTACACAATCACATTCATATTCTAAATATGACTACAACATTTAGAACATATTTTGATAACATGAATTCGATTTCATCATCCAAATTCAAGTTCATTTGATTTGTTGGAGAAGAAAAGTTGGAAATCTGATTCTCTATAATATATGTAGAAGTGTGAGAGTTGTATTCACAGTTTCAATAAGAGGTTAGCTCTTCATATTTATCAAATATCAATTTAAGTTCCGTCTCTTAGTAATTGTTTTCTTTTATTTTCTTATTTGAAAGTGCAAAAGTATCCTAAAAGCATGATACGTGTATCTATTGAGTGAAAGTTTATCCGTTGATCATGATACGTATCTAACAAGCATCCGAGAATATCTTACAAGTATCATATCTGAAAAGTATGAGATGTGCGACCAAAGTGAAATATCCGTGCATCATAGATTACAAGTTATTTTTCTTCTAAAGAAACCCCATTTTTGTGACAAATGCAACTCAGCTTAGGGGTTTGATTAGCCCTCCCGATCGTATTTCGCCCGAAATTAATAAAAAAGAGAAAAAAAAATCCGCCTTTTCAGAGCTATCGTCCTACTAAAAGAAATATTCTCGTCATAGGTCCCCTTCCTAGTCAAAAATATAGTACTGAAATCACCTTTCCAGTCAGCTGTTTCTTGAACCACACCACACCTGCATATTTGTTGAATTATGGCTACCAGCTCAGAATCACGTTTAAACACGTTGGCCCCCCAACAAAAACCAATCTGGAACCATTGCTATTGGTTTGGTGTAATCAATTGGATTTAAGAAGATTTTAATAGATTTTCTTCAAGTGAAAGATTTCAAAACAAATTAATAAACTTTGCAACTCTATGAATTTTGGCTGATTTACATGGATTTTTATTCAAAGAAAAAAAACAGTGGGGTACGCCTTGCGAGCGTAATTGTGAGCATATGCAAAGTAAACCGTATGATGTGTGGAAAATTAGTCCAGGTTGCAGCCTTGGTTGTCAATATTTAAGGATACTAGGGGTTTTCTGTTCAGGCGCTACAACGTGATGTCCGGTGCTGTTTTTCTTTTCTGTTTTGTTTTTCAGTTCAGAGGGGAAAGACGAGGGTCGAACTATGACTGCAAAATCCGGTACGTACGAGGAGTAGGTTTAAACATATACAGCTGTCTGGTTGAATCGGAATGAATGGTTCAGGTTTGAAGTAATCATTCCATCAGGTGGCCTGTGTTAATGTTGAGCTTACATTCCTCTTAGAGGTCCCCATCGACAATTAAAGACAAACAAAATTTCTGCTCCCAAAAGAACTAACCTACTTGTATTGGTGAAGTATGATGCAGCTGCAGTCGAAAACCTAGTAAATCAAGATCGAATTTATTCTGAAACGTAATTCCTATGTTACAGATTGTTTCCTACTCGAGAGAGAAGATAACAAACATTTTGAGTGTCAGTGAAGCGGTCTACTTGCATATTTCAGGAAAAGGTATAGAAGCACAACAACGGTAATATCCTTTGTCATCAAACACAAACCTCTGTGAAAGATGAGCTTCGCGGATAAGATACTCTCCCCATTCCTCCGATCCATATTGCTTGAAAATGCCACGCGCATCAAAGGAATTAACCTTTCTCGTTCCTTTCTTCCTGCGTATTACAATCTCATATATCAGCCACAGGTAAAAGAAACTTTAACGAACAAACAGTTCAGGATCCCCCAACACCGGGAAGACCTAATGAGCACCATAGTCAAAGAAACTTTTAACCTTTTCCTGTGCCTTGCATTCATCACGGTTGCATGCAACTGCAATCATAAAAACAAGAATCCCAAAGTGACTCTTAGAGTAAGATATAAGTAAAACAACAAAAGAGTGCAAATATAGTTAAAGATCGTAAACAATACCTTCAATTTCTGATTAGCATCTTTCTCTAAAACAAGCCCGGCTTCAATATATGCATCGATGATGACTTCTATGAAAAGCTAAAGAAACTTAAAATGGGCATCAAATTCATATAAACAACTAAAACCTAGACCAGAATTTTTTTTTCTTTTTCTTTATTGATTCCAGGTATACCAAGCACTAAAATAAAATATAATGAATGCTCAGAAAACTAGGATACGACAGGCACGCAGAAGTCGTCCCTCAGTGCCAATTTCTTCAACTGGAGCATAGACAACACCAGCTTTGGCCAAAGAACCTCTCATACAATTCTGAAAGGACAAGAAGTATTCAGTCTCATTCATGCACCTCGAGTCTTAAATAGCACAGAAATCAGAATTGAGACGAAATTTTTAACAATAAAATATAAGATCCAAAGGTCACACAAGCAAAAAGAATGAAAAAAGATAAAACCCAAAAAAAAAACTGGTGCATGATGGATTCCATTACACTTTCAGACAATAAAATAAAAGGGATCAAAGAGACTTTTTCTTTAACAGAAAAAAAATAAATAAAACACGCCTCAAACCAGGAATTTTATCCCCTACATGTTTCTATTTTCTTGCAAAGATCGATAATATTCATTCTGCGGAAACTGCTACTTTTGGTAAAGGTACTACTCAGGATGAATCTAGTTTGGTTAGTCAGCAACATAGAAAATGAAAACATCTGAGACAGCGCAAAGATTGCTTGCTTACATTCTTTTAATAGTAGACAGAGGTATAAACTAACAAGAATATAATTTAAACCTCACCAAAACATGTCTGATTTAACAACTTAACCACATGGGGTCCTTGTTCCACACCATTAGCTAACACGCTATTGGGTTTAGTAAAGATTCTGAAGAAAAAATTATACCAGTCCCTTCAGTCTTATGGAGACAGGGCGATTATCTAAGGCTTCGATCACTTTTGAAGAGATTCTCTGGATGAAAAAAAAACAAAACATCTCATGTCAAGTAGCCTTCAATCAGCCTATTATTATTTGATTCGGTTACACTTACCTGCAAAACCTCAGTAGCAGCATGAACTCGGTCCTTGTTCCACAACTTCAGCATAAGCACAGTTAAGTGAAAGGTTTTTGGTTTAATGAATATTGACTTTTCAATCCCCAAGTCTGTCAAGTGAACATAACTCAATAAGATTTTTGACAGACTAAAAAGAGGAAAATAGATAACTTGTTTACGAACTACAAGGACATCATTTTCAGTAAGTTTAAACGAGAACAAAAAAAGGAAAACACACATGAAAGAAAATAGAGCAATCCACTAACAATTAACAATGACCCAATCATCAGCTTCATGAAAGGAAAATGGAAACCGGTTAATTTCACTATCATTTTATTCAAAACCGTTTAACTCCTAAAGTCTTGTAAATCATGATTATTTTGAAATTTTCCATTCATAATGACTTTCATACCAGATAGGGTAGCCGCCTTTGATGATTTAAGCGCATAACTGACAAGAGGTATGTTGGTTAGATTCACTTTAACATGTTGATGGTCACCTTCAACTTTAAGTTCAACTGCAACATCGGGTCTTTTCTCTAAATTTTGGTCTTCACCTTCACTCTCAGAATTCTCTTCATTTGAATTACTATCCAGATTATCATCTACACCAGAATCACTAATTCCCAGGATTGAGTTCTGAAAGTTAACGAGCTTATCAACTAATTCAGGATGTATTGCCAATGGAAGTGAAATGAAGTGAGAGTAATCGAGATTTGAGCTTTTAACTGCCTGTGTGTTTCAGCAGGAAAGAAAAAAGTTAGTTATATGCTTAACAGTATGCTCTCAGCAGCAAAAGGAAGAGTAATGATGAGAAATAAATAGTGCAAATAGATGATCGGGAATAAGTTTCAAATAGAGTGTCAGGTTAAGCCCTTAAATAATGGACCAAAAAAAAATTACTGATGGAGTAACAATATAAGATAACAACCACCCTATCTTCTGCAAAATCATATTGATAGGCAAACTGACCTGGTCAACTATAGATTTTATCTTCTCAGAAGCTCTAGATATACTTTCAACTGAGTCGCCTTCAATAGCTGTGACAGATAACCAGGTAACAACAGTTAAACCAACTTCACAGTTCCCAGACTGCCTGAAATCCTCATATAGGAGCATCATATTATATAAACTTGGTTGAAATTTCCTCCTGCCACAATTATGTAAAACTTGACCTAGAGACCTGAGCAATTTTTTATTTTTATTTTAACATAAACTCAATTTTATTAACCTTAAAGCGTGAAAACTTAGTAACTTACTTAGTGAATCCTCCTCCTTTGACAAAGGGATTCTAATCTTAACTCCCATCTCGTCCTCAATCTGTTTCTGTGTCAATCCCCTGACGCACCAAAAACATAATAATAGTTACAACACACAAGAAAGTAATCCTGCATACTTTTAAAAATATTTATGTTGAATTGTGTACCCTTTTCCTCTAACAAAGCGAAACAAAGAAGCACCAACCTGCATATCAAAGGAGAGTGTGAGTGCAAAATAAACAGAATAAGTGTCACCAAAGCAATAAAAAGGTGAAATGTAGGAACTTAAAAGGAACAGAAGGGCATGTAAAGCATTATGAGAAATGCCTTTGAAGTACAATATGCAGTTAACAATACCGCCACTAGGTCTGCAACAATCCTACAAAATTCCTACCATAAGATGATAGTACATGTTATTTTGTTTCTATTCCGCAGTCACTCAACTTCTTTGGTCCCAAAACTCTTCCCATAACCCCTCCTATCCCAAGAACAAGGGAAAAAGGGAAAGGAAATATATATCATAGTAGCATGAAAGGTGCAAGCAAGAAAGATGTTAAAAATCCTTTATATGGTAGAATTAAGCCCAAACTAAAAATACAGGATTTTAAAAAAATCATGCCTCAACTGAAATTGAATGCTTTTCAGTAGAAACCACTTGCTCTCCTCCAAAGACTTTATCTTCTCCATTATCTTGTGATGCACTGGAACCAGCAGCGAGGTTAGTTGCAGCCACCTCTATGACATTCTCCAAACTTGAAATTCTCGTAGAAGTGCATTCGTGCACTTCTTGCACTTGAGTTTCAGATTCCAGCTTTTCTGTGACCTCCTTCACAGAGCATTCTGCAAATCCACATCAAACAATCTGTAAGAAATCTGGATGGCAACCAATCACCATGCCGATAACCTGTTTTCACAGAAATAGTTTTTTCTTTTCCAACCCAATCAAAGTTCAGAATGGCCTACCAACAATTTCTAGATCATTATACAAAACGGTAAATATAACTGCATGTTTCTGTATGTCTCAATATTAATAACAAGACTAACGAAAATTATACTGCAATCAGTATCTAAAGTTGAAAGAATTAAAATCAATGCGAAAAGTAATTGGTTTCTTATAGTCTGGGCTGCTGGATGATAATTAATAAAACATAACCCACCCTCATTGTAACTAACTTGAGTACTGACTGGTCTCCACACAGCATTAGTTGTTCTGAGCTTTTTGTTACGGTCCCCAACAGTTTGCTTGTCTTTTCTACCACTCATTTCGATATTGTAACTCAAACTGCGATAATCACAGTGTCCCTGTCAACAAGTTTGAGTCACAAAATTCAATCTAATGGGAAATCCAGAAGGCATCACAACTGAAGTAACAACCACCTTCACCTACACTCTGAACTCAATTGCAAACTCAGTTTCACGCGAAATCAATTCGTTTTTTTCCCTCCTCGGTGAGGTGGGCGAAAAACGCATACTAACATGGCATAGTTTTCCATTAATCAATTTTCAGAGGCTACAATTTTTGGGAGAAAAACAAAATCCAAAATTACTCCATTTTTCAATGAAACAATCGCTTATCCGTCGAGCAGCCGAAGGAAATCCTTTTGTGAAAATCCACAAGTACAGTAAGGATCATTATGCAGTATGCAAAAAATGAGTGTGTGTGTGTGTGTCTATATATATATATATATATATATATATATATATTACCATGGCCATAATGCAACATTAAGGCATAATTAAATACCAAAATACACAATTTTATATGCAGAATAAATGTTAAACCTAATTAATTGACAATTAAGAAAGGAAAACTAACTAGGAAGCAATTCACTGGCTTCAGTGCATCATATGCAGTTGTAAATTTCAGAAACCGATCCACTCTGCAAAAATAACATCAAAATGTCATCTCTTTAACTCTCCTCAGAACGAATAGTTTAATAAATATGAATTATTCTGCTAAAAAAATAAAAGTTGTTTATTTTGATAAATTAATCAGGCGCAGTTTGGCGCCGGAGAACTCAGCAACTGAAAAGTTGAGCGTTTTTGTAGATAGGTGAATGTATTAAGGGCAGGAGGCAAACAGAGTGTTAGAAGTTACCTGAAGAGGGACCTGGAAGAAGCTAACATTAGCGGTTATGTCTTCAAAAGAAGAAGGAAGGAGGAGAGAGGAGGTGATGGGCGGAGACGGTCCAGACGGAGGTGGATTGCAAGTTTCAGCTCTTAATCTGATGACACGTATCCTTTGTGCGTTAGGCAGGGTTTTTTTTTTTTCTTTTTCTTTTTTTTTTTTTTAAATAAGATTCTCTACTTTCTTATTCTCATCACCTTTCCACCAGAGACGGGTCTGGAATTTTAGATTAAATTGTAATAGCACAAAAACCTTTAACAAATCAACTGATGGAATGGTGGTTTATTGTTTATTGTTTTTTGTCTAGGGTTCGAATATTTATGTTTTTTTTGTGGAAATTTTAGATTATTTTTTGGAAAGTTTATGCATTTAATAAACTTAATTATTTAGAGGTCTAGGGTTCGAATATATATGTTATTTTTGTGGAATTTTTATATTATTTTTGTGAAAGTTTATGCACTTAAATGTTTAAATCATCTTCAATCTTTGGGTTAAAGCTTAAAATTTTTAACCCAAAAACATTTTTTCTCCTCTAACCATTTTAGGTTAAATTTTTAGCCCGAGAATATTAAATAATGAATTTAGGATAATTCTTAAAGTAACTTTAAAAATAAAAATAAAAATGTAGACTATCCTAATAAAATTTTATGAACATTTTAACCTAAAAATATTTAGATTCCTATAAATATTGAAAAATCTCTAAACCGACACCATGAAACTCGTGAAACACTATGAAAGAATATAAAACACATACAGTAATTCTTTTTAATTACTTTAGCTGTTGGACTTAAATTTGGACCGTTAGATTTTTTTTTTTTTTTTTTTTTTTACAATTGGATTTAATCGTATTAGATCTTAGTCGTTGGATTCAATGAATTTATAAATATAAAACTAAAAAAAGTACATATATATGATGCGCCAACTCCACTAACCCAGGGAGAATCCTGGGCTAAATTTGCCTTAGAAATGAGTTTTAGATTAAAACTCATATTTTCCCTAAGACCATCTCCAATTCTTGGGTTTTACCTAAAATTTTAACCCATAAAATTTAGGTTTTAACCTAGAAACAGTTTTTCTGCTCCAACCCTTCTAGCCTAAATTTTTTAGCTATTAAAGAATAAATTTAGGCTTTTTTTTTTAAAGTAATGTTTAAAAAAAAATTATGTACACTATCATAATTTAATTTTATGAACATTTTAACCTAAAAATATTTAAATTCCAATAACTATTGAAAATTCACTAAATTTGGGTGAATTTTGAGTTAAATATTTTTTGTAATTATTTTAGGCATTGGATTTAAATTTGGGCTATTAGATCTTTTTTTTACCATTAGATTTGATTATATTCAATCTCAGCCGTTGGATTCAATAAATCCTGGAAAACATATCCATGTGAGTGGGGTCTAGTGGTGCCCACACTATTTTCTGGGCTAAATCTTAGGGGGAATTTGGTTTTTGTTTGGTTTTTAACTTTTAGCCCACACATTTAACATAGGTTGGGTTGGGTTGGGTTTGGGGAGGAGGGGAATAAAATCTAAAAAATAGCATTTAGCCCAGGGTTGGGTTTAGTCTAAGGGTTGAAGCAAGTTAGGATAAGATTAAAACCTAAAATTTGAGTTTGAGTAGGTTTTAGAGGTCCAAAGTTCGAATATTTATGTTATTTTTTTAGGAATTTTTATATTATTTTTGTGGAATTTTATGCATTTAATAAAGTAAAAATTATGATTGCGAGCTTCGAACCCATTCCTAAGCGGATATAGAGAAGCAAAAAAACCTCATGTGCTAACAGTTGATTTTTTAATTTCTACACATATTGATATGTTGGATGAGGATCATCTCCGGATCCTTTTTGTGGGGATCCTAGGAATTCTGTTTGTGGGGATCTATGGATCCTCACATCTTAACCATTCATCATATATCGTGCAATCATTTTTCATTAGGTACTATTTATGTTTAATTTTAAATAAAAAATTCAAAATAATTTATGGCCTCACGATGTACGATAAACAACTAGGATATGAGGATTCCTAGGATTCCCACAATTTGAATCCAGATGGGACCCAAATCCTAACACACACACACACACACACACATATAAGTATAGGCATGTAAAATTGAAAAATCGAGACTCTTCCAATTTGAGGGCCCTATGCGGTGGCACAACTTTCATGTTCCTTACCCTTCTCTCACATATAGCTTTTTGTCTTTTTTGTCTATAAAAAAAAAAATTAATATGATGTTGATGTGACTCAATCATAACCGTTCAAATAGGAGAGGAGAAAAATGAAGAGAGGTTAAGAGGGGAGAGAATGCTCCTCTTTTTTCTTTTTCATTTTTTTGCCATGGTAACTTTACTGCAAAGGGTCTATTTGGAACAAATTTTACTATGGGTCGGGTAAATGTGGAGAGATTTTTCAGTGTGTTCGAAACACCGGATGATACACTACGTGTTACTATACAAGTGGTAAGATACTTGTGTTAAAAAATTAACAACTTAAAAAATAAAACTTTCTACCACTTATATATTAACACAAGTGTACCTGTTCCAATACAGTAAAAACTTCCTTGTAAATGTGGAGTGATAGACCTGTCAATGAATCGGAATTTGATATACGTATTCGCAATTTTGGTTTGACAATACGTTTATAAGAATCTGATAACTTGTTAGCTCAACAAATACATTATAGGAAGTCTATTTTTACTGCTAAACTATAATATTGGCGATAACATAGTTTTTCATGGTTAATTATCAGAAGTACATATCAAATTAATATCTTATTCGTCCGCATACCAAACCGTAATCCCGCTTCTCATATTAAGATGTAGCCATGCATACTATACGCACACTGTATGCACATTACGGAAAAAAATTCACAAATTTTTGCAATTGGACACTTGAACCAAAAATTGTTCCATCTCAGTTTTGTAGCACGTCAAAACTTGAAATTTATTCCAAAACCTCTCTAGGCCCCAACATGAAACACAAACCCTAATTTAACTTCTAAGATTTTGGGTTGGCTCAAATTTATGAGCA
Organism: Pyrus communis; assembly: GCF_963583255.1. NCBI lineage: Eukaryota > Viridiplantae > Streptophyta > Magnoliopsida > Rosales > Rosaceae > Pyrus > Pyrus communis. The sequence goes on along the minus strand of NC_084813.1, from coordinate 8,972,286 downwards.
TATCATGTGCATGTCGTATACATACAGTGAGCAAATCCTGAAAAATTCTTCCAACAAAACACCAACATTTAATGATTGGGCTTTGTTCCTATTGTCGATGTGAGTCCAATGGTGGTGGTCTCGAGACTCGATTGTTTGCCGTGTTGCTAGAAAATGGCCGCAAAACTCGCGGTTGCTTTCGATCCCAACAATCGGGGATAAGATTTGTGATAAGGCTAGGTGTTTTGGAATCGTGAGGACAAGATAAAATTGATGGTGCCTTCGATTTGGACGGTGTTGGTTGAGATGACAGTGCACCGTGTGTGCACAGTGAGAAGGGGAGAAAGAGTGCATGAGGGAGTAAGTGAGAGAAACGAGAGAGGAAGGGACAAAGAAAGTAGAGAGAGAAATTAGAAAATGGGAGGACATAACCTATTTATATGTGAGTATTTTAGTAATTTCGATTTTGTGCATGGTGTGCATAACTTATGTAGGACTGATTTGTACTACTTTTGTCCCAAGATAAAAAAATTATTTCATTTTGAGGTATTTTCCAATTTCTTTCCTAGCGACCAAATCCATTATCCGACTTTCTTCCCAATATTACCCTTGCCACACTTTGTAAATCACAATCAAGAAAAGTAGGTCCCACCTCGCTCACTCTTCCTCAAGGCCTGGAAAAGCTCAGCTCAACGCTCCACAGCAATGCTACTCTCTCCGTCGAGCTCCACCCAAAGATCCCCCACCAAAATGCTCGATCGCGTCCTCTCCTCGCGCCGATACGCGCCGTACGCAGACGACTCCGCCGTGGAAAACGACGTCGTCGCCGATGAGTCCAAGACCAAGAAGCACCTCCCCTTCTCCTTCTTCACCACCCGAATCACCAACTACTTGACCCGAACCGGACCCGTCTGGCCCTGCCTCCTCGTCCTTGCCCTCGTCCTCCTCCTCATCTTCAACTCCCGGAGATTCGTCTGCGTCTCGCCTTACGACCCGGTTTCTCGCACCGGCTTCTTCGGGTTCGATGGCCTCGAATCGGATATCGGATCACTCGGCGTGCCTTGGTGTAAGTATACCCGGGTCGGATCTCCTTTCTCTAAAACTCCCATTCTTTGTGATGAATTGAAGGATCTGAGTTAATATAGCTGTTTGATTTAAATATCAGATCGAGGGTTTTTGCTATAATTTTTGCCCTGTTCAATTAAAATTAAATGAAAAATGTAGAATTCTGATAGCTGAGTAAATTAGGGAGCTTGGAATGAATTTCAAATCTTTGACCCTTTGGGTTTCTAAGAAAAAGTGGGAAAATTTAGTTTATTTAAGTTTACTTGTGCACAGTAAAATTCATAGTAGTTTCAGTAAGTTCATGATTCAAAGGAATTGCAATGTTTATATTTCGCCTTTCGATTCTTGCCGGTATCAGATACACGGATACTACGACCATTTCTATATGTTTTAGTCATGTGTAGCATTTGTTCATGATCGAATTGATGTTATGGTTTTTTTGCTAGACTACAGAACAGAAATCTGATTAAATTTCGAGTTTTGTGCATTAAATTTGGTGGCCAATGCCTATGTTAGTCCCAATTGCTCAATGTTTGGAATTCGGTAGCATGTGGACCGTGATTGATTCGTTACGAAGTCAATGTTGGGATTTTTGAGTTCTTTTATTTGGTTTAAATACCTTATTGTGGCTGTGAGATCCCTGGGTTCTTGCCCTTGTTTGATTCTTATTATGTTATCCTTGGCAAAAGGCAGATCGAAACACGGAAAAACAGTTGAGTGGACAACAAAGGATTTAATCAAGGGCTTGGAAGTGTTTATACCTATATACGAAACCCGACCGATAAAAAACAACATGTATGGGATGGGTTTTGACCACAGCTTTGGGCTCTGGTTCATTGCCCAGTGGCTGAAGCCGGATCTAATGATTGAGAGTGGCGCTTTCAAGGGCCATTCCACTTGGGTTTTGCGACAAGCGATGCCAGACGCTCCAATTATTACCCTCACACCCAAGCATCCTGGGAAGTTTCTAAAGAAGGGCCCTGCATATGTTGATGGAAACTGCACTTACTTTACCGGAAAAGATTTTTTGGATTTTGGAAATGTTAATTGGGGAAAAGTGATGAAGAAACATGGGATTACTGATCTCAGCCGTGTTCTTATTTTTTTCGATGATCATCAGAATGAACTGAAAAGGTACTTAGCAATATCTCAATATAATCTTGCTCCTTCCTCTCATTATGCACGGCCACTGGAATTATCGCTTGCTCAATGCTGACTTATCGTTTTTTATGTTCTGGTAAGCAGAGTAACACAGGCTCTGAAAGCTGGTTTTCAGCACATAATTTTCGAGGATAATTATGATACTGGAACGGGAGATCATTATTCCTTACGGCAGATATGTGATCAATCCTATATAAGAGGTGCATGCTCTCTCCTGTTATCCTTCATTTTTCAAGTCTATTTGTTCGCCATATGCTTTACGTTGTTGACATGCATTCTTACCTTTGCTCTCTTTTTTTTCTTACTGATGCCCAAAGTAACTTTAGTTAATGTAGTATGGATTGAATTACTGGTGGATAGTTTTGTCAAATAAAAAACCATTGTAGTAAAACCATGGAGTAAGTGAGTAACTGCTGAAAGACTGAGTGTGCGGCCAAATCTTTAACTCATTTGATCAAAATGTGTTTTTTTCTTCGGTTAATCGTTTTAGTGGTCTTTGGTTTGTTTCCTCATAGAATTCATTTATGATCTGTTGTCATGGCTTATTGCTTCAACAAGTAATCCTGGTAGTTTCTTTTGGGGTGCTTTAGGAGGTGGTCACAGCTGCTATAAAGACAGCGATGAAGCTAGGATTAGGTCAAAAAGGAAGAAGTTCTGGGAGAAAGCGGTGGATATTGAGGAACTTTGTGGACCTGGTGAAGCATGGTGGGGTGTTAGAGGATACATGCATGATAACTTTACTAAAAGTAGTAAGAAGATTTCCTATTCAGAACATTTTCAGAATAGTCGGTTTGTGGAATCGATTCTTGAGGTTTACTGGGAGGTGCCACCAGTGGCAGGTCCATCCCTCACTCATCAAACTAGATATGATCCTGCTCGTGCCGTAACTCCTATTGTTGAAGATGGCCGGTATGGCTTATTCAATCGGCTTGGTTTAACCAGACTCGACCCTTCTGTATTTAATGGATATACCCAGATGGTTTACGTTCAGATATCAAACCAGTAATTTTTGAGCTGTCTAGATTCAGATACATTGTTTAGCTTCCAGTAGTTTGTTCATATTATGCAACATGCATGCAGTTTTCTCATAGCTTTCCGGCTCGTGTATTTCCTTTGAAGTTTTATCTGAGCGACGATTGTTCTGTACCAGTATCATGCCATAGCTGAACCGACTCGGCTCGTTTTCAGCTGTCCAGTTTCTTGGTTTAACTGATTCAGTTAACTTGTCCGTTGTAATACTTATAAATTCAATTAATTAAAAGTTCTCTGTTTCAATAGCGTTTTCCTTAATCCTTATTTCAAATTTCAATTAACTTTTTTTTGAGTTTGTTATTTATTTTTATTCGAGCGATATTCTAATATAATCTAAACTATAGGGAGATGATGTTGAACTGCCGTCTTATCGTTTGCAAACAAACCCAGATCGGTTCTCGACTTTCGTTACAGGAAACTCAGTTTCAAAATTCATTGGAGGAACTTATACAGCTGTATTTAAGAGAAGGAAGGAGAGATTTGCAAGCAGCAAAGACATTTTACACAGTAACTAGAATATGTGGTACACATAAAGAGGCAAAAACAGCAGCATCAAACACATAATCTCGACGTCTCCAGCGAAAACTTTCTAACTTAGAAGATACGAAAACTAGGATACTATCAAACATATTTAGGACTCTGCAACAAGCACCCGACTCGAGTCCGTTTCAATCCCTGGAGAATGCTTTTCCCGGCTGGTACGGTTCGTGTTAGTTCCGGTTCTTGCATTTCTCGACGGCCCTTGGAGCTGCAAACAAGAACAGTGATCGGGTTAATTACTTTACAATCGGACTTGTAACAATCCCGGGATTAGAAGAACATCGACAGAAGAGAAAATACCATCAAATTCGTTATAGACAGAACGTAGAAGTGAACATACCTAGCCCAATTGCTTCGGAACCTTTCATGATCCTCAGCCTCCTACAGGTCTCGGTGAACATCCTGTCATGTACACACACTTGATGATCAGATGAAAACATAAAGACCGACTGTCAAAATTGAGATCCGATCAATTAGAAGGTAAAATCGTGTTGCATATTGAATGGAAGGTAATTGCAATTCAATCAGCTATAGATAATTTCAATTTCTAATCACTAATCATGCCGCGATTAAGTTTAAATAGCCATAACACAGTGTTCATACAGAACAGAACAGTTAAAAACTTACTGCCAAGGAACATCACCAACAAGCATCCAGTCATCATCCCTGTCCTCATAAGTCAGAACAAATTCAGAACCGTTGAGAAGATCCATCAGACGACTCGCACTCAGACCATCTCGCTCCGGAAGTCCATTACAACTGCACTGCCCTGAATCACAGATAATCGCAATGTTTAGCAGAATTGCTTTAAACACCCTATAAAACACTTAATACACCCTATAAAACACTTAATACACCCTAATGCAGTCTCACTACTCCGGCAGCTAGTTTCGTTCTGGTACAAGCCTATTACAACACCAACCTTAAGTTATTCTCTGGATCAAACCCTACCGAACAGGCGTTTTACACCAAACTAAGTCGCCGTATAACTCAGTCTGCACATGAGAGAAGAAGAGAGAGAGAGAGGAGTACCAATGGTGAAGCAGCTAAACATCTTCTCCAGAGCCATGGAAAGTTCAGTGTAGTTGTTGTACGTTTTAAGGTCAACCTTTCGTAGGTACGGAGCACCATCCATGCCAACCTTCACATACAGGCACCCGGACCCTTGTTTGCCCTCAGCATCGTCGTTGTTCTTCGCCAACTTAGAGGCCATGGAGTTCTTCCGAAACGATCGAATTGGGGGCCATCCTACCACCTGTGCCCTGTTGCAAAAATACCACAAATGTAAGAATTCACTGCTAAGCTTACAAGTTATTGCAGAGGTAGAAGATTAGCAGATAAATTAACATTTTCTAGAAATTAAGGGAGACAATTTCCATATATTTGAAGACAAATTTTTCAAATGAAAGATTAGGAATAGGATCCTATCCGGATCCTCTTTGTGAGGATCCTAGGATCAGTTCATTATATCGGTTCATCAATCATCACGCGGTCAGAAATCATTTTGAAATTTTTATTTAAAATTGAACAAAACCAGTACTTAAAAAAAAACTACGATAAACGGCTAAGATGAATTGAACTGGAATCCTTACAAAAAATAAAAAAAAACCACATCTAGTTCAGGGGAAAAAACCAAAAAAAAAATTCGAGGGAATGACCAAATGAGTTCATATAGTTGGAAGACAAATTCTTCTTTATTTCTTCCCCTCCCTCCATCACCCTTAATTATTCATTGTTTCCTCGTATCTCAGGCGCAAAAAAATGAAACAAAAAATTAAAAACGAAATAGCTATTAAACATGTATTAATTTTTCTGTTTCTTCTTATAATTGTTGAATCAAATTTCTCAGAAATCGAAATTAACCAATAAAACAGAAACAATTAATGAGTAAAAAGGTAAAATAAAATAAAAATGCTTACTTGGCAGCAGGAGGAGCAGCAGCATGCTCAGAGGCCTGAGGCTTCTTCTTCTCCAACTGAGCTGATGGCTTTGGTGGCAGAGGAACAGAAGAAACCTCTTTCTTGGCTAATGGAGAACCCAAGACTGCTGCGTTACCCACATCAACCTCAGATCCATTACCCATGGAGAAAACCCATTTCTCACACCCATCAATGGCGTCGGAGAATCCCCTTTTTGCCCCTGACACAGGGTTCTTTGGAGGATTTGGAGAAAACCCATTTGGCTTGTTGTTGTCCTCCAAATCTTTCCCAAAAATTGAGACCCCTGACAGTTTTTTTCTGTCAGGGGAGTGGGACCCAGGAAGGCCGAGCCTGAGCTCAGTCTCCCTGAGGTTGATGGCAGAGGAGGAGGTCCTCTCTTCCTCAGCTGTTGTGGAAGAGAGGGTAGAGGAAGTGGAAGATGAAATCTTCTCAGAGCTTCTTTCCATTGGAGAAGATGAAGTCTCTGTTAGGCCTATGTAATCAAGCTCTAGTGGCCTAGTCATCAAGTTTTTTTCAACAAATTTTGGACCTCAAAATTTCAGACTTTGTTAGAGAACTGAATGAATTCAGAGGAGTTCTAGAGAGAGAGAGAGAGAAAGAGAGAGGGAGGGGAGGGAGGGAGGGAGGGAGTAGGCAAAATCTGTCTGGTTAAGCTGGTTTTTGTTGAGGCAGAAAGGAAGCTTCTTTTAAGCCTTTCTGGTAGCTGCATTATTCTTTTCCATTTTACTAAAAACTCTTTGCACCTTTTTCTTCATACCGCAGTTTACAATGATGAAAGTAGTTTTATGTATTTGTTGTTTAATTAAAAATTAAAAAAAAAGGTTTCTTTTAATGGACTATCATAATACCGATTCTGGTAATTAAACTGATGCATTTGTATATGTTATAACCACTGATATTAAACTTTTACCCAACTTTATGACCTGGTTTGGTATAGAGGATAACTACTACTGATATTAAACTTTATGGCTTCGTTTGGTACAAAGGATTAGATTAGAACCTTCAGAATTCAAGACATAATAATGGTAGAGTTCACAAATTTTCATTTTGAGGGGATTAGATATGAAGACTTTCTCCTTTTTAATTCTACCGTTTTGGGGACATGATGAGTTTTCTTTTTGAGTAATTTATCTTCTACCTTCACGTTGGTCATAATGTTCTGTTTAACATACTTTCAAAATAGTTTCGTATCCATTGCAATCCAATCTTTTATACCAAACGAGGCATATGGTCTATGACATGTAGTATGTTGATATAATATCACGTTACAATATAATTGCCAAACTCAAAAAACTTCTTATACATAAACATGTGTATCTAGTATGTTCACTGCATCGTCTATGCTAAGTAGCCTCCGAGAAAAGATCGCTGAAAATTAGATTGTTATTTACCGCAACAACTTTCAATAAATTAATTTATCAGTTACATGTAAATATTATATACAATATTCGTTTGTATTTACTACAATCATCATCTAACGATCATATATAATTCATGTGAATATTTACATTAACACAATCACCTTCTGATCGTTGACATGATAATTATATTAAATACATTTATACAAACCCGCAAAAACAAAAATATATTTTTGGTAATGGAATTTTTTATGATGTGAAAAAGGACGCAATACCACCGACAGAACTCAGCGTATTCCCCGGCAACTTTTAGATATTGTTCCCAAATACCCTATCACTTTATACTCGTATTCCAACCAACAATATCAATTCCCACTAAAGTGCACCGATCACACAAGCGCAAGTTAGAAAAGTGAATGCTGCACGGAATTGAATCATACAGGGCAAGATGGTACTGAACGCACAAATGGGGAAGGGAAAGTGATTGGACGAAAATCAACAACTGTCTTATTTTTGTAGTGACAAAATTCAAAATCTGTGATCATTTCCCCCACCACCATCCTCTAATTGGTAATTACCAAACTTTAGATTTGTATAGTGTTTGAGTATGTTCGTGTTACGTTGTACTTGGGTCGTAAATCTTGTCCGAACCTATTATATGTTAACTTATCGTATTCAAATATATAGCTTAAATATTTTCGTCCATCAATTATGACTCTGTGTATTATGTCTTTCCTCGTTTTAGTTGTTGTCAACTAAACAACCAATCAAATACCGAAAGTCCACTTAATGTATTAATTTGAAAGAGTAAATCCACTGGTGGATAACATCACTCGCTTCAATTTTTAATTCGATGTATTGTGTTATGTCATGCTTTTCTCTCTTTTTTTTTTTTGTTTTTTTTTTTTTTCCTACTAAACAAAACCATTGAGGAACAAATATGTACTTAAACATATTTCATAAGTTGTTAAACTTGTGAGACCCGCCATGAGGAAAATGCTCGTGGGAAGGACAGGAAGCTATTCCAAGCGTTGGCCGGAGATCAAAACGGTAAAGGAACGCCGAAAAAATCATCGGAAGATGCACCATAAATCAGATTGTCGTTGCAGGTTGAGGGGAAAAGTTGGGTCAACCCGCGTCAGCATAGGATTGGCCCCCTTTCCACTTCCTGGACTCCCAAGAGCCAAAGACAAAATACCCCTTGCCCTTGATCGCTTATTGTCCCTTCGTTACAATACCGTTTCGTGAACGGTTTTTACTTACGCGTTCGTTGTAACTAAGTAAACAAAACTCCAAAATTAACCAAAAATAAGTAGTAAATTCTTGAAAGTACTAAATACGAAGGATTGAATAGTGAAATCCAAAGATGAGATTTCACAGTAATAGTACATTAGTTGATATCTTATCAAGGCTTATTCATTGAACATGAATGGAATATCACGGACCATCATTCTCGAATAGCAAAATGCCACAAAGCAGAATAGCACCTTTCAATAATATAATGATGCATCATGGACGACCACTATTTAGTGGATTCCACAATAGGATAAATAGACCAGCATCACCACCAGTACCAGCCTTCAACTTTAATGGCACTATAGTGGAAGGAATAAAAAAAATCTCACTATAGGATATAGACCAAGAGCACCAGGACTCACTAATAGGTTAGTCTACCTTAGCCATATGCTGCCTGCCTTGAGGCCAAACTTAGGCTCCATTTGGTATAGTTTTTTTTTTTTTACCAAAAACTGTTTTACTTTGAAGTTAAGCAATAAAAAAGTAAAAACTGTTTTACTTTAAAGTTAAGCAATAAAAAAGTGTTTGGTAAAAAATAAAATATCCTACTTATTTTTAAAGTAATGGCCTAGAGATAGCAGCTTTTAAAAACAGTATGTAGGTTGCTTTTAAAAGTTGCTTTTATAAAAAGCAGAGTTAAGCCTTTAATGAATATTTTTAATTCATGTAATACCCTCGTTAATTTCTAAAAATGATGTTACTTATTCTTGTACATACATTTTACCCTTGGGGAACAAAGTGACCACCTACTACTACAGCCACTAGCCTTACATCACCACCGCCATTACCACAACATTTGTTGCCACTACCAATGACACCAAATCATCACCACCATCACCGTGGCTGCCACAACCACAACCATAACCGCCACCACTAGCATCACAATTACAACTACCATCATTGTTGTTACTATTGTCATAATTGTTACCATCACTGCCACCGCCGCCACCACCACCACCACCACCACCCTGCTACCACCGCCTCTACCACTATTGTAACCTCTGCACCCCAACCACCACACTCTACTATTGGCATTATTATCGTACCCTTATAATTGTTGCTGCCACTATCACCATCGCCATCGCCAACCCCACTTGCCATCGTCATTGCTACTTTCATCACAATCGCTGCCATTGTCATTGTCACCACTTACAACTGCAACTGCGAACATTACAGCATTGGGCCCATCACCACCACCGTCATTGCCACCATGCACCAACAACGGTCAATCACCACCATTACCGCTGCCACAATTACTACCTCTACACCCCAACCACCACACCCTATTATTAGCAACACCACCACACTCCCACCATTGTCGATGCCATTACTACCATTACTCTCGACACTGCTGTTGTTGCCATCACCCAACCTGTACTACTATGTCTAGTTTTGTCATTATATACAATTATACCATTTTTACATTGAAAATTACCAAACACTTTTACACTGCTTTTTCTACTCAGCATTTTTTAAAATAAAGTTTATCAAATGCTCAACTATTTTATTTTACAGCTGATTATTTTTAGAGCCATAGTAAAGGTAGTTTTTGAAAAAAGCAAAGTAATCCCAAAGTAGTTTTTGAAAAAAGTAAAGTAGTTTTTATTTTTTATTTTTATTTATTTTTTAACAAACGATATTATTTACACTAAGAGGGTGAGAAAATGGGTTAAACCTCACAATAAGCTAGCAATAATATGGTTCACATTCATCTTTGGCAAGAATCAAATCTAAGATCTCTCACTTATAAGTAAAAATGAATGCCATTTTTTTTTTTGTCAAAAAAAAAAAAATATCGTTAGACCATAATGTTAAGTGACAATAATTTAGAATAAGAAAAATATAGTCTTAAATAATAAAAATTTAAGTCACACGTCTACTTAGAATTGAACTTTTACTTATTGCATTTACTGTCTCATGTTTCTGAAGTGTCGGATGTATGAATCTCTTCTTTTACCACGCCCGTATCTGCCGTAATAATTGTGTAATCCAAAAGTGGGGACGCGTGCAGGAGTGCAACAGATCTGAAATGTACACAAGGATCGACGGTATATATTGGCCACGTCAGCTGATACGGTGGTTAGGGGACAAAACGGTGTTCCGTTTTCTAGCGTTGACGGAAGTAAACGCTCATGATTGGGATATAGACCATTGCAGTAAACGGGTAATGGCGGTGGTGACCGTTTATCGTGAGTCCCGTAAGATAAAAAAGTGGTCATGACAAAGACTGCCTTTTGACTCATTCCCTAAACTATATTTCGACAACATTATTAAGTTAGAACTCAAATGGAATTAAGAAAATTTATTTTATGGAGTGATGTAGCTTGTTAGATGTCATTACATGGAAATATTTAGTACAATTTAGAGCTCAGAAAATGGTTAGAGTATACATTAAAATACTTAATACAATTATTTATTAAAGATTATCATATATGATCGTTAACTGTTATTATAACACATGATCATTAATTGATGATTACACTAAGTATATACTGTATTGTAGCCAAGTCTTCTCATAGAAGATTTTTTTTTACTACATTGTGTCTTCACTAAAAGCATCTCCAAGGAAGATAGCATTTCAGTAGCAAACTTAAATTTGCTATGTCACCTAGGAAAAATGCATTCTCAACGGAGGTAGCAACTCAATTAGCAAAATAAAAAATTAGTAGCTTATTTTGTATATGGGAATTATTATTACCACTCCAAAAATCACATTCTACACTCCAAACTTTTTATATTAGAAAAGAAAAATACACTTGTGAGGAGTGTAGAATGAGATTTTTGAAGTGTCACTAACGCTTCCCTTTGAATATTTACAAAGTCAGTTGCTACTTCTTCAAGTTAGCAATTGAGCCCCGCAATGTATTTTAGAATTTGGCTACAACACTTATACTTTATTCAAAAGTATTGTTTAGTAAAGAGTTTGTTAATAAATTTGGTGCCAAGATAAAGTTAAGATACCAATAATTTATAGTGAAAGATAAAATTTCAAGAGTTGATGGGAGTGATAAATTTTTAACATAAAAATGTCATATGGGTCAGCAAATGGCATTTTAAGGAAAAATTTTGCTAACTTTTTTGGAGATACTCTAAGTGGGGGGAATGGACCTCACAATGCCTAGCCAAAATATTTTGGTTTGAATTTGCATTTTATGAAAATCAAACCTAAGACCTCTCATTTACAAGTGAAGAGGAATATCACTAGACCATAGTACTAAGTAATTTCTCATGAAATACTTTAACTTTGCAAGATAAAGCATAAACTAAAAATATAAAAAATTAAAATTATAAAAAATAAAAAATAAAAAAAACCTTATACTTTATATGATATACCTTAACAAATTACCAAGTCTCCTAAATTCTAATGCATGTTAATGCTTGTATCAATATGCATTGCAAAGTGATTTTCACACTTTTATTCTCTTCCAGACCTTTGTTGTTTTATATCATTGAAGTATTATTAAAAGAAAACTAACAAATATAAACAAACAAAACGTGTTAATGGAGAAAAAGATGATGTATAAGTGATTTCTTTATGCATGATCTGCTGCGTGTATAATCTAATATATATATATATATATGTGTGTGTGTGTGTGTGTGTGTGTGTGTGTGTGTGTGTGTATTTTGGGTTGAAGCACTATATGAAAATATAAGAAAACGAAAAACTACTCAAAAGGAAGGAAGGAAGGAGAGGACTTGAGTTCTCTCTTGTGATTATTGATTACATATTTACATTTAGACTATTGTTTTTTACAATATGTTTTTGTTTTTATTTTTCACAAACAAGCCATATTGGAAGAGGTGGAATTCGAACTCTAAACCTTTAATTTTTCAGAGCGAATGCCTTTGCCCAATTGAATTGCAAAGTCCCTTGCGCTTTTTACAATTGTATCTCTTGTATGCAGAATAGGGATGATTCGATCCCCACTCACTCTCATTCCTTTATGAACTAACTATTTAACCCATTAATACTATCGCCTTACTCAAATCTCTTGTTACTTAAATTGTTTTCCTTTAACATTTTAACTTTTTAACTCACACACTTTTTCGACACATCAAATTAAGTTGAATCTCTTGTTATTTAAATTGTTTTTCTTTAACATTTTAGCTCGCAACATTTTAACTATTTAACCAATAAATTTTTTTTTGCATGCCAAATTAGCTAAAATTGTGTGCTTTTTTCTGTTCACTCAAGTCCTCATCATAACAATTTAGTTCATCCTCCAATCACATATTTAATTAAAAGTAATATGTGTGCCCAAATTCTACAATATTGTTGACATGTTTTTAAAAAAGATAATCATCATATATGAATTAACAAAAACTTCATTCAACAACATTGATTAATATATGACCTTGAGTCTTCTAGGTATTATGCCGTATACATCATATGTAGCTCTAGAGTTTTCGTTAATGAAATTAATTCTTATGGTAATTGTTATTATCATTATTCCATTTCAAAGAATTATCATTATTCCATTTCAAAGAATATCTCTCACTTGTATAAGAAAAGAGTGATCCACGGAAAAGAGACTACTATCAAACCCTACCCGAATCAAAATGTAATAAAGAAGGAGTGTTTATTTAACGCTTTCATTCTTATATAATGGAAGAATATGTGTGCTAAGTACATTGCATTTGCATCAGTTGATGAAGAGTCGCCTAGGTGCCCAACCTATACATATGCTACTCGATTGGTATATAGGATTGGATTGGAAGAGACAACTCTCTAATTTTAAGGTATACGTATTGAATGTAGAAGAAAATAATTTTTCGTTTGGACAGGATTAGAAAATTATTAGGTCATGAAGAAAACTCTCCTTCTAAAGTTTCAATCCTACAAATTTGAAGAGGATTGAAAGGGATAAATTTTCTTTGTAAGTAATTCATCCAATACTACATACCAAATGAGCGCTAAAGGGGTCGATTCCACAAAATCATAATCTCAAAGTTGAATTTTGGATCTCTTAATTAAAAACCTAAATAAGGTACATATACCTTTAGGTCTATTTTTTTGGTAATATAGTAAGTATAAAGTTTAACACGCACTGCGCATAATCCCCACATACAAGATGCTGTCATATCCCAGAGATACGTGAGATCAGAACCACCAATATTGGGTTTAGAGAAAATCCCATCCTAATCAGCATGCTTATAAATATATAACCACCTTGATTTTCTTATCTTTAAACTTAATATATTAGTAGTGTTGGTAGGTGTTTGTTATATAAGACCCACATGATAGTAATTGTGTGCCACAACATGAGCCAGTTTTGGTCAAACTTTGGGCGTTATGATCTTTCAAGCAAAAAGAAAATCTTATTGCTGCAATGAAAGTAGAAGCATCCAAACGTTTTGGAATAACATTTTGGATTTGCTTAGTTGGGGTATCAATACAAAATTGTGTATATATATATACTTTGGTTGTTCATGCTTTCGATGCGATATTCTACTAATCTAGATTTTAATATCCCATAGATGATCTTGCAGAACGGCATGTGTTGATCAACCCCGATCTTAATAACAATGTTGTTCATGCAGATTTAGACACGTCGCATTATTTTAGAGTTTAATTAATTAGGGATATATATATATATATATATATATATATATATATATATATATATATATAAAAGAACAAATCTCACGATATACACACACATAGTTAAGAAAAAGTGCACCCGTTTAATAAGTTCACAGCAAAGCATACAGTATTAGATATGTTACATGTACGATTACATGCATGTAAAGTGCAGTAAATTATACTATATACACACACGTATTGGTTCCAAAAAAAGATATCCTCTTAGGAGTACTGTATGTGCTCCAAATTTATAATCTTGCAAAGAAAAGAAAGCAATAGCCACTAACAATTAGTAGTTGTTACTTGAGTATAATAATATTATTAATGAGTTAAAAGTGGTAAAACGTCACATTTTTCTCATTAGTATAATATCGTTATTACACCACCAACAATAACTAATAAATAATGGTTACATATTGCTCTCTTTTCTTATAGTGCAAGTATAGTAAAAAAACAGTATGAGACCATTTTGTGTAGTATAGTATGATACTCTTCTTCTGCATCTGTACGACGGTGTTGAAATGTTATAATCTATTGCTTGGGGAATTATTTGGTTTTCCTTTAAATGATGTCCTTTATGAGAGGTATTAGCAAATAAATTGACTGAGCAGGAACTATGGTGCCCCAGTCGCTCCCCACGCCAAAATTACAAAAGATGCAAATTAAAACTACTTTAATTAGTGACAGCAAATAGGTCCCTCCATGGATAACCACTATAGCTCATTGGCCCTAGTCCTAAGTGCATTTCATACGCTCTCACTCTCACTCATCTATACTATTCTCGATCCTTTGGGGTAAAGGAAAAAAAAAGGAAGTTTAATTACCATGTCTTTTTCATACTGCTAGACCTGATTGAAAATCATCAACGAAAAGACTAATAAAATTACTTATCCATTTACGGCCAATTACCATGTCGATACCAAGGATGAGACTTTGGTTTTGTTTTTATAAAGATAGGATCGATATCAATCTGTTAGTAGCATGTAACATAATGTTTTAGTTGAAATCGATTATCTAGGTTCTCTGCATAATTGCATTTTATTGATTAGGTTATGCAGTTTGTTTATTAGGGTTTGGTCCACTAATATTAATTCAATATACACAGCCAGCTTTGCAATCTTATATGCCCATATTACCCAAAAGAAAGCTTATTATCTAATAGGATTTAATTATGACCTTCTTCAATTGGAAAAAATTATATATTGTCCTTCTAATTAATGAGAGAATTTCCCCGCTTAGTATTACGGTCTAGTGGTGTTTCTCTTCACTTGTAAGTAAGAGGTCATACGTTCGATTCGCCCTAAAGATGAATTTGAACCACTTTATTACAAGTCCATTGTGAGGCTTAGCCACTCCCCCACCCCTAAATGTAGATAATATCGTTTGGTCCAAAAAATAAAGAGAATTTCTAATAGCCGTTTCATTTGACTAAGAGCAAAGGCAAGGAGCTGGTTTGGATCCACCAAGGAGTAGCAGATCCAGATGTCCCTTGCCACAAGATAGTGACTCTCACCAGGAACAATTAACAAGCTAGGACCATCTTTAAGATGTGACCTTAAGTTGGAGGAAACCCAACTGAAAACCCTAGCTAGGGTCTCACGATGCTGATGTATATCAGTCTCTTTTTTTGGACAGCATCTTTCCTTGTATATAATTGACACATTGATTTAGTGTTGCACTTGTGGGGTTCAATTCCCAGCACACTATTTCTACAGTGAGCACAAGTTGCAGACCAGATAAGATCCCTATATCAAGAGATTCAAAATGTTCCCCCGTATTCCTCATTCCCCATTACAAAAATTCTCTTTTGTCATGCTGCTGAAAATGAAATTCTTCAAACCTTTCGGTTAACCACAGATGGTAAAGCTGTGGTCCATTAAACAGAGAAATTATACCATGATATGGTACCACCAGCTGGCATTGCTGAATGGTAGTACATCTCCACTCAAATTTTGCCATGTGGTCAAATCTCGAGGCGACGACGGCGACAGAGTAGCCATAAAGATTAATTAACCCCCGAACAGAAGGAAAACCTTTTAACGTGGTGTTAGCTATTAAACGGTGGAATTTTAAGTTTGTTGATGATTTGTATTAGTAGTACATATGACGAATTATGCGTGGAGATGTACTACCACTCAGCAATGCCACGTGATATTACTCTATCACTTAATAATTAAGGCAGTTTAAATCTAACCACTGTCATGTTGACGCGTGTGTGTGTATAAATCGACACAATAAAATAAAATAAAATTTTGTCGAATACATAATAATTTTCTCTTTGTCAAACAACTAGCTCAAGATATCAAAGGTTTAATTTTGGACCATGACTTAAATAAAATTTATTGATCTCATATCCACTTATAACCAAGGTTCTAAAAGAAGTTAGACGCTAGTCAGACGGCGGACTGGGGCCTAGTGCCTAGGCAGCTAGGCGGATTTAAGTAAATCTGTTGTATTTTGTGTAAATAAATGTATGTTTATGCTTAAAATACATATAATTTAATCATAAACTAGAAAATGGAATGAAATATATATATGAAGTATTAGAACATAATGAAAACATGTGAAGCAAACATATAATGTGTGTTTATATAAGTGTTCAATAAAATGCAAAAGGAAAGTTATCTATTTTCTATCTAAGTGAGTCGCAACCTAGGTAGGTGTCAACATGTCTAGGCGGGTCTGGGCGAGCTAGGTGGGTGCCTAGATGGTCTAGACGGGCGCCTCAGCAAGGTCTAGGGGCTCTTTCTTAATTTTCACACGCCTAAGCATAAATTGGGGCGGTGACCAGCCACCTAGCACCTAGGCAGGGATTTTTAGAACAATAGTTATAACTTGTAATGAATGAAATTATAAGTTATGTGCAACATATTGATTCATGCGTTTACTAAAGAGAAATACAATTGCAAGAAATTTTTCTCGCATTCATATGTTTACTTAGGTACCTAAAGAATAAATAAATAAGTGAATCTCACATTGATTTCGATATGACATATTTGAAAAATCAAGGTATGAGATAATAGGGATGGGGTTTCATCTCATTGTAATTCCTTCACATATCCATAGTAAGCATACCACAAACTTCTGTCTAAATATGTGGCACTTATTTATAGTACATATGGTACCATACAACATGCATGCTACTTATCTAATAAGAGAATATTACTCTTAATATATCAGCTATTTTCCCCTTTTTTCAAAGACGAAAAGGCATTACAAAGATCATCTCGATGGATCCTCTTACAATATAAATCAAATAATAACCTAAGAACTATTGGAAGGGGAAAATTACAAACCAATTAAATCCAAAATTAATGGTAATCATGTGCTAAATTAGCAAAACCATCTGTTGTTTTATTAGCTTCTATATAAATATGAATGATTGTATAATTGAATTAATTGAACACTGTGAACCATGCGTACATCTATCATATTACATTCAATCCATTATTTGAACACTGTGAAGCCACAATGATATTAAGGTGAAGTAATCATCGAGAATGTAAAGCCTGGCATGTACTATCACCACCAAATTTCTTCACGCATGACCAATTTAGTTTTGATGTTCTTTCCATGCAAAAGGACTGCAGTTTTGATGTTCATTCCATGCAAAAACATGCATGCATGTGTCAACTGTTGAAAGACAGCGACTCATAGGAAACTATGTTGGTTTCCATCTCTCATCAAATTTTACAAACACCATAAGATTTTCATGACGCTGTCGATTTTACGTCCACAGAGAGCCCATCACACACACACACACACACACACACACACACACACACACAAAACTCATTTTTGGAATGCTCAAATTAAAAAGTGGTTTGCTTGCTAGATAGTTTTTCACATGTCGAACTACACTTTACCGACTTCTTGCTGATATTTTTCAAGTTATTACATCAAGCCGAAAAGGGGTCAATTTTAATAAAATGAAAGTTTTCTTATATGATTAAGACAATTCTTACACATATATGTAGAGCTTTCAGAAGATTGATCATTGAATTTTTTTTATTTGAAAATCTGTGATATATAGCAATGTCAAAATAAATATTCCAGACTCTTGGGAATTTATCAACCATCGATCTCTGGGGCGTAGATTAAGCAATATTATTATAAATTATTATCATGAGAAAAGAAGTATAAATCTAAGGCAACTGTATATGGAAAACAATACACCTCAATTCTCTGTCACACTTTATGTGAATTGGTGAAAATGAACATTAAACGCACAATCGCGCGAAGAACAAACACCTAAATAAAATGTAGTTTTCCCGAGTTAAGAGTAAAAGTGAAAACTCATGCGGTGTTACAACGCGACTGATAAAGTTATTACTTAGACAAAGGTTTGGGCCTGATTGATGTCGCCATGGAGAAATAGATTGCAGCATAAGCCGGAATAATGGAAGGTTAAACTCCGTTAAGACGAATGGTAGAGGTAACCTCAATTTTTAAACTCCAATGCCTAGGAGAAGGGGACTGTAGGAAATAAAACATGCAGAGGGTCACCTAATTCTTAAGCCTGCCAGAACCCAGAAGACAGCATTTCAGCTTAGAATATCTTGGCCCATCAAAGGCCCGTTTAATACTATATTTATAAAAAGGATTGGTGGAATGCCGTGATAGAGAGCGTCGATATGTCCGAGTGGTTAAGGAGACAGACTCGAAATCTGTTGGGCTTTGCCTGCGCAGGTTCGAATCCTGCTGTCGACGATTTTTATCCATTTTCTTTCCCTTTTTTCACACTAATTAAATTTCCGGGGCGGAATCGTCATTATACATGAAAATACTAAAACCCGTTGTTACGTTCGCTTTTTATATTTTATTTTTGTTTTTTGTTTCTTCACCAAAACATCATATTTTATTTTCTTTTAAAAGGGCAAATTCGTCATTACAGATCAAAATCCAATGCACCTTTTACCACCTCCTCCGCTTTCCATCTCTTCTCCACTCGCATCCATGGCTTCCTCACTGCACACGAACGCAACCCACTTCCTCTCACCCAAACCAGTCGCACCCACACCTACCCGCTCCACAACCCGCGTTTCCATACGGTGCGGACCACGCGACAACCGTGGACCTTTGGTCAAAGGCCGGGTCCTCAGCATCGAGGCCATCCAAGCCGTTCAAACCCTCAAACGGGCGCAAAGATCCAACCCGGCCCAATTCCCCGCCCTTGTCTCCAAAACCCTCTCCCGCCTGATCAAAGCCGACCTCGTCGCCGCTCTCCGGGAGCTTCTACGACAGGACCAGTGCCACCTGGCCCTCCAAGTCTTCTCCGCCGTCCGATCGGAATACCCGCCCGACTTATCCGTTTACGCTGAGATGGCGCTGGCGCTGGCGAGAAATGAGATGGGGGAGGACATGGACCGTTTGATTTGTGATCTGGAGACAGAGAGTGGGGTCCAGTGGGAGAGCGATAAGGGGCTGATAAGGTTGATCAGGGCCGTTATTGGGGCTGATAGGAGGGAATCAACGGTCAGGATTTACGAGATGCTGAAGAGGAATGGGTGGGGGTCTATTGGGTTTAAAGCGGATGAGTATATGGTTAGGGTTTTGAGTAAGGGATTGAGGAGACTAGGGGAGGTTGGGTTGGCTGATGAGGTTGATTTGAAATTTGGCAGCCGGTTGAAGGGTAGTTTGGAGAATTCAAGTGTATAAAACTAGTGAAGGAAATTTTAAGGAGGGAGTTTTTATTTACACCATCCAAAATGTTTATTTATCCACATTTCTAATGAAACAATTTGGGCTATTCAATTAATTTCAATTGTCTTTTTCTTTGGTAAATTGTATTTCCATTACTTCAGATAAGCTTTCAAAATAATATGCGAGCCAAATCGGTCTGAAATCAACGGTATTACCTAACTTGCGTTGTATATATTATATAATTTAGGAGATGACGCACAAAATAATTAACTAGGAACATAAAAACAATTTGCTGGTCGATTCAATCTTAAAACACCGGTATTTCCTTACTTTAGCACATAATTGACAGGTTTTGAAGAGAATTGTTATTAGTACTTCAAAAATTTCATTATGCACTCCTCACAAGTGTACTATTTTTTTTAAATATCGAAAATTTAGAATGTCAAATGAGAAATTTAAAATGCCAATAACAATTCCTTATTTTGAAATATACATACGCCCCAAATTAGTCTAAAACTGACGTTATTACCTCATACGATGTCTCTAGTAAACACAAATGTGAGAAATTTTTACAAACTTATATTAATTAATTAACAAATTTTCTTAATTGAGTTAGTTCCAAAGCAGATCAAATTCACACAAAAGGTATAACGGACAAGGGCATAGAGAGATCAAAAAGGCAAAAGAATGAAGCTCTCTCTACTCAATAGATGAATGAATGATTCTAAAAGGAGCATGATTTCTAAATTTTATATGTTATTTTCCCCTCAATTAAAAGGTTTTTCTTAGGAGGAGGAAAATAAAGTAATGCTACTTTCAAGCATTAGTTTATACACTTGTGCTTATACTATAAACTGCTTTGCTTCTCCACTGTAATCAATCATTGCTTTGGCTCGCTAACATGCCGCTGCATTGCGACCACCGGCTCATTGCATCTGGAACATCGGAAAGCTGGGACTGCAGCACACCGCGTCCTAAGGCAGTAATAACAGTATCTGCCCAACATGAACAATTATTACATTGCACGATAATATCAAATCGTACTGTAAATCATCATTTCATCCAACAAATATTTTCGCTTGATTTCGATAAAAAAAAACTCAAAGATGGATCAGATTTAGTGATGTACCTGTGCTCGCATGGAAGAGCGAGAAAGGGAACGGTTGGACTGGACTGGCAAATGGGGCAAGTAAGGTCATCCTCCTTTGAACTTGATGATTTATCTTTGGAAAATGGACTTAGAAGTTTTTTCATAGAGGATGAGTTTAGAAGAGGAAGTAGTAGCAATAACATCTCCTGCCATCAGCACAAGGACTCTTTAAGTTCTATCCAATGTTATGCGAAATTCCATAAAGTAAACCCAAAAGCGGACACCAGAACAACAAATCATAAGGCAAAGATGTAAAGATCATTAGGCTGAAAAAAAATCTAAAGAGAAGCACGCGTGCACACACCAAGTGTATACATTAGCAACAGTCCAATCAAGTAATTAATATTGTTTTTTTCTTTTCTAGTTTCAGTACCTAAAAGAATGCCATGGATGTATGAGTCATGGATATGAATTCAGGATTGGTACAAAATGTAGAACTTTCCCTCGCAAATCCAAAACTCTGAAAATGTTTTTGCTCTGTAAGATGGAGAATGACTGCACATATCCATTTGGTTAACCTTGGTCATTGGTTTGTGTATTTAACATCGTGCAAGAAGGATTAAGGATTGAGCACATAACCTAGAGCTTTCCTTGCAAAAAGAACTCTGAAAAGGGTTGTGCTTTGTCAGAATGGACTAAATATTGTAAACATAAAATCATCGTACCTAAATGTAGGTATCTGTTTTCAAATCAATGCAATCACATGCCAAGACGCATGCAACCTAGGCAGAAAAAAAGGGGCGGAACCTCGTGCAGTTTGAGCAGTTGCAGAGATAAAACTGACACATACGATCTCTAGAAACCACTTAATCACATTAACATGTAACTAAAAGGGAGCAAGCTTTTTACTTATTAACTAAAAAGCTTCTTAACGAATACTTTCTTTTTTGCCATTTTTTTGTCTGAATTTTTTAATTTCTAATGAACGCACCTCATTCGTCAACTACATATGATACTAATATTTCTATCAAGCATAAGTTCTATTACAAGCCATTGATCTATTTCTGGGTTTTTATTTGTGATTCAGGGCAGCGGTTGTCCTTGAATTTTGGGATACCACCTAAATAACTGCGGACAGAGAGTTAAATAGGTCAGGAAGAAAGAGTCTGAAGTTGGGTCGGACGTCATACATCTTGGAAGGAAGGTTCATTCTTTGAGTCCGATGGTGACTTTTGTTCTACTGCTATCGTTAAGGAAACATTTGGGAGAAGATCCTTTATAATTTGGTTTTCAATATTACTTGTCATATCAAAAAATGGAAGTATCAACAACCCTAACTAAATACAAATTTCATCAATTCTGAGCCCTGAGTCTCCCCCAATGAATGCATTAAATGAGAGGGAAGCAGATACTATGCTGATTCTAATTGGTGAAATGTGGAAAACATGATTTGAAATAACAGAATTGTTCTCATATATCTGTCATATCACATTTAACTGTTCATCAGTACAGAAAACCGCAAAATCATAAATATCGAGAACAAATCCCTTTAACGAAAGATTCAACTCCGACAAAAGGAAAAAGAACTGCACATAAACTTCATCCTTAAAAAACCTTGACGACTATTCACTTGTGATAGATGGAAAGATAGACAGTGAAATGAACCCAAACCAACAAAATAAGCATTGAGATGAGCTTTCAAATAACCTAGAATTTTTCCTGTATCAACTAAGCTATCAGCTGTTTTGAGCCAATCCCCTACTACCAAATCATAGATAGAATTACTTGGTGTGCGTCAGAGTGACAATTCCTCAAACTACGAATGTAAACTCACCTTATACAATAATTAAAATGATAAATCAAATAGAAGGGCATACCGAGAATTCATTCCATACTAACTGGCGGTTCATGTACTCAAAGCTAACTGCTCTGTTCATATTAGGGCTTCCATAGACCAGCCTAGCTCTTAAAACTCTTTCAATTAGATTCCTATACCTGCATCATCAACATGTAATATGTAAAGTCTGCAAGCTTGCCAAGGGAAATGCTATTCCTAGTTCACATTAAGAACATCACATGAAAAAATTCTCACATTATTATATTATACATGCAGCTTCAACACGTTGACCTATACAAAATGGAAGTAAATGAACAAAGATAAATATCAAAAGGTTCATGCAATATAAAAAAAAAAAAAAAAAATTAATTTCCATTAAAAAATATTACATACGATGCTGCAAGTTCAGTTATATGTTTTAACATGTCCAGGGAACAGAAACTACCAACTCTACATGTAGTGCACTTATGCACTCTAAGCTGTGTTATGAGGATTGGCTTGATAGGATAACTCGCTAGATTCAAGGCATACTGAAGGAAGAAATGAATGACAATTTGCAAATTTTGTCCAAGTTTGAATGTTTGATGGTAGAAGGTGGATTACTCATGAAGCAAATTCAGCCTTCAGTTCCTCCATTTCTTCCATATGCCTAGAACCTAGTGAGTTATCCTATCCAATCTAATCCTCTCTAGAAAATGCAGCCTCAGTTTCTGAAAAAATTTGCTTAAAGTCGCATGCACACGAGTACATTGATTAAATGACACCATCTTTCAATTATCAAATTGCATACCTTCCTGTGTAAAGAAATAAAAGCAGGTTGCCAAATGAGGCAGCTTTGTAAAGTCCTTCTATACGTTGTATCAGAATCCATGCTCCTCGTGCCACTGACCTCTGAATAAAATGCAGAGCACCTCATTTGCCTGCTTCAATAATTCTCCAAATGGTGTAATGAAGGGGAAAAAAAAGATTGAAAAGAAAACAATACCTGTTCAGAATCACCCCACCTACGGAAAGCAGAAAATGATTGCACACGTGCCCATATGTATTGACCACCAACAGTAGCAACACAATACCAAAGCTTCTGTGCAACTGTAAGTCCAGGTCCTTCCAAACCCGTTCTGACTGTAAATAAGTTGAAGACAAAACCATAAGCACAACAAATAGCAATACTACATGTAATTATGATGTACATTAAACAAGCTGAATGAAAAAAAATTCAAATTGCATATATCAGACAAAATATAACTGTTCACAGCTCAATTTATGATTGGCAAATTTAGGAACAGCCTGGTTACTACATCAGACAATTATCTGGAATTGAAAACTTCTACTTTAACAAAGTCTAGAATGTTCGTTCAAATATGTCATATAAAGTTGGTGTACGTTTGTTATTCTGTTGTGAGAGTATAATCATATTTGTTAACAACTAATATAGGGAAGAAAAGTAAATTTTTCTAGAAATATAACAATATCAACACTTTTGGTTATTGTATATCACCTAAAACAGCAATTTATGATCAATCTTGGGAAAAAGTGCATGCACACCAAACAAAGCAGAACTGCCTGGAGAATATAACTCCATTTATTCCAATGCCAAAAGAAGAACATTAAGCCACGATGACTCATATAAATCAGTGCCAAGACAACAATATTTAGAAAGCTCATCTTCTTTGGTTCCTCCTTAACCTCACTGGTCACAACTTTGCCTAGAACCTAGAGCCAACCTATGCAACAAATTTCCAGAACTTCTTACCTTTTCCTCTTGATTCCACAGCACGCTCGTCTCTATACCTCAGATTCATGAGCGCGATTCCTGGGGTAGGTTTATCCACCCAAATTGAGAACCGCCAGATAAGAAATTCGAGGAAAGCATCAAGTTCTGCTTCATATTGAAATAGCATTCCTGGCTAATCCCAATGAAAATAATAACAGTTTAGGGATTCTGTAATAGCTATGCATGGTTACTCGCTTTGAGGACTAGTACTATAAGCCGAGACAAGGAGAGATACCTTCATTAAGGAGAAGACCTTAACCAACTGTTCCTTCAACATGGCTGACATTTCAATGTCCAGCCTTCCCGCATCGAATTGGTTAACTCTAGATATCGAAATTGGGATTATTGACTGCAAAAGAATTCCTCATAAATCAACAACACACGATAACTAAGGTAATTCAACTCGAACAAATTCACATAAACACTACAACACATGTGTATGCACGCATTTAAGCAATACCCGATAGAAAGAAGATTCTTTTAAACAGAATAAGTTTAGATTTAATAAATACTTGGTTTTGTTTTGCCATTAAATTACATTTTTTTTTTTTTTTTTGAGAATTCACTGGTTCTATTTATGTGCTAATTCTAATCAAAAGACTGAATTTAATCTAAAAACCAATCAAACTCCCTCCCCACTCCACGAAATTTTATTTCCCAGAAATCATTTTTCCCAAAAACAAATAGAAAAAAATAAAAAATAAAAACCCACAAACGTAAGTAACCTTCGGAAATCCAGAAATTGAAAATTTGAACTAAATTGATAGCAGAGGCATGAAAGCTAAATGGCAAGTAAATTGATCAATTATGAAAGGAAGAAGGAACCTGGTGGGAGTGAGAGATGGATTGCCACTGAGGAAGTAAGGACTTGTAAGCTTGAAGCCAAGCGTCTTGTGCTGGTGGTCGAACATTACTACTACCGCTACTACTCATTGAACTACTGAACAATTCAACAATCCCCTCCTTCTTCTTCTTCTTCTTCTTTGAAGGGTTCGGCGATTGCGAACCGAATGAAATTGATTTGGAGTTTTGATTTGAGATTGGGGGTGGACGGCGGAGTCGTGGATGGGTAGGTGCTCTTCTCAAGGCTCTCTCTCTCTCTCTCTCTCTCTCTCTCTCTCTCTCCGTACAAGGGCGGTTGAGTTTTGGTAATGCTACCATCAGCTACCGGTAAAAAGCTATATTCACTGGAAATCGTATTTCCCAGGGTTTAGGGTTACATATGGAAAGGGCTTTTGTTCCCTATTTTCAAATTTCTTTTAGAACTTTCAACTAGAAATATCTAACTGACCATAGAGTTTTTTAACAAAATTGGTTAAGTCTCACGATAAGTTAACAATAATGCAGTTTAAATTTATTTTTAGCGTGAACCAAACTTAAGACTTTGCACTTACAAGTGAAAAGTCACAACTGACCATAGAGTTAATTGAATTAAAGTTACTTACCTAGTTCTTCTCATTAATTGAGAAACATATTTGAACAAATTCTTATATTTATTTGTTGTCATATTACTGGAGGATGTATAAAAATTAGGGAAACAAAAGTTTAGAATCAAATTAAAACTACAATGTCAACTAAATGTTTTCACAAGTGAAAAAAACTGAAAATCTCTAATAATTTTGAAAGGGAATTGTTATTGACATTTCAAAATTTTTATTTTACACTCCAAATTGTCTATAATTAGAAAGAAAATTACATTTGTGAAGAGAGAAAACCTAGAGATCGAAGTGGAACATGAGCAATGTATCACACAGTTTATTTTTTTGCGCTAATGTTAGACAAGTGAAATAGACGTAAAAGAAGAGATGTGAAAGAAAGCGGTATTATCTTTATGTTTTTCTTCTTTTCTTGTGCAAAGGAAAGAGTAAAGTTCTCACATATTGTTTATGGGTGGATAAAAAAGGGATGATATTTACATTATAAATGTCTCTTTATATAGGGAAAGCCTTACACCGTAGGAAATAAATGAAATGAGCGAAGTCCTCATTCATTTTACTATTTTATCTCCCTAAAACTCATCCTACCTAAAGCCTTTAATTGGTGTAAACACAATCCACTTTTGGTGCATGTTGTTTTTCTTCTTCATCATTCATATGTATGATATTCATATCATATTTCACAACACTCATCCTTGGATGCCCACATAACAACATAAGTTGCCCGTTAAAACCTTACCAGAAAAAATTCAGTAGAAAATATTGTAGCGAAGAAAAATAGTACAACTTTACTTGGATTATTGATATAGTGTCAAGTATGCTTATGTTTTCTTCGTTAAAACCTTAATAGGAAAAACCGGTGAAAAAAATCCTAGTCGAAAGAAAAAAAGTACAACATCCACGTGTCCTAGATGCTCCCCCTAATGTGTATCTCCCTAATTCTGCTTTAATCCGATTGATTAATAAGTCAGTGTAATCCAATACCATGAGCCAACTTCTGAAATGTACACTTTGGTAAAGATTTGGTGAATAGGTCAGCCGGATTGCCATTAGAAAGGATTTCTCTGACTTCAATAACTTCAGCCTCTGAAGCTTATATGTATTGAAAAACTTTGGAGATATGTGCTTAATCTTATCGCCTTTCATGAATCCTTCCTTCATTTGAGCAATACACGCTGCATTATCTTCATGAATGATAGTAGGAATGTTTGTTTTGAAGATAGACTGCATGAATTCAGGATGTGATGGATCATTGATCTTAACAAAAAACATTCACGATTGATTTTATGGAGAACAATTATTTCCAAGTTATTGTAAGATGTAACAACTACTGTTTGCATCGTTGAGCACCACGAGATTGTGTATTTCCATAAGTGAACACATATCCAATTTGTTAGCGGGCTTTATGTGGATCGGAGAGAAAACCAGCATTTACATATCCACAAGACTATGGTGATTTATGGGTTTTTAGGAGTAGAGTAAGCCTATGTCTGTTGTCCCACGAGAGAAAGACATCTTTGATTCCCTTCCAATGTCAAATTGTTAGAGCAAAGTTATATCTTACTAACAAGTTGACTGAAAAAAGCTATATCTGGTATACTACTTTATGCTAAGTGCAATAAAGCATCTATTGCACTCATATGTGGTACTTCTGAACCAATGACTATTCCTTCATCTTCTTTTGGGCGAGATGGATATTTCTTAATGTCAAGAGGCTGAACGACTATTGAAGTGCTGAGTGGATAAGCTTTATCCATGCCAAATCGCTTTACGACTTTTTTCAATGTAAGCTAATTGATGGACTAAAATTCCACCAGCACAATACTTGATATGTAAGTCAAGACAATATTTTGTTTTCCCAAGAAGGAAAGTTGCAACTATGCCAGGAGAAAGAAGGAGAAAGATTTAGCCACAATGAGAGATTCCCTAGGAACCCTGGAAATAAATCAATCACCTACAAAAGGGTGGTCAGTTAGAAAGGGGATCGACAGAAAAAAGGGAAGGAGAACGTTAGGAGAAGATTAAGGATCATAGTGCACCAAGTTAGGGAAATCACTCCCTTAGTGCGAGCAACCTCAAGCCTCAGAAAACATCACTTACTGTAACATGAGTGTTCTCCATGAATTTCCTTTAAGCTTCCCAGCCATTAGAAACCTTGTGATCACCTAAGGAAGCCAAATTACCCAATCTAGAGTATCATGCAACCATGCAAACTCCCTCTCTCTCACGCTAAACTGATAAGCTTCTAGCTTCCATACCATGCCTCACTTGAGTAAACCATTATTTGCTTAATCATGCTATCTTTGAGTCATTGATCCAATCGGGGTATTTCCTAAGGCATGCTACTTCTTTCAAAGTATTCCTGAATTTGGTACGAAAGTGAACCAAGGGAGGCAAGATAACATCCATAAAGCCCCTGTCCACCTCGACCTAAAAGTCCCCCTACATCTTGCAATCTCATTTTTCACATTGCGTTTTCCTATGAACACCATTTGTAACCTATAGGGTTTATGCCAAGGGGGTTTAGACTATTGGTCCAAAAATGCTTCATATTCCAAGGAATTTAATTTTTCCTGGATTGCAACTTTCCTTTTAGGTCAATCTTGTCTCTTTTTGCATTCATGAACAAAGCGAGGTTCAATATCTTGCTTAATATGATTTCAGTAGCTACTACAAATGTCAATATATCGTCAATGATCGTTTTAATTTGATTCCACAATAAATTAGTACATGCATAATTTACAGAGATTTCTTTACTTTCATGTACTTTGGTCTTTTCAGTGACTTATGTCTTGTCAATGACATTTTCTTTTTCTAAAAGTATCGAATCAAGAATTTTAGGTTCTTCATTCATTTGAATTCAAATATGTTTTCATCTTTTTCTTTCGAGGAGCTGAATATTTTGAACCTGGGGGGTTTACTATGCTTCAGGTGTGTAATAGACGAATCATTCGCTACCATATTATTCTACCAAATAGGGACATTAATTCTTGAAGGAGCATTTGCAGTTGGTATATGTGATTTTGTCACTTTGTTGCATCATTAAATGCATCTGACATTTGCTTGGCAATACTTTGAAGATGAAAGATTCTTCTCACTTAATTTTCACATTGAGTGCTTCGTAAATCAAAATGAGACAAGGTGGATCCATCCCATGTCAATTCTCGTTTTTCTTCTAGAACGGCATTTTCTTCCCCCAATAACGGAAAAATTGTCGTTTTTATTGAAACAATGCGAGCATATCTGAGTATGGGTTCCAATGTACGAGATCTTGTAGCACTTACCAATGAGGCCTTATCGATTAGTATTACACAGAAGAAATCAATTATAGGCACTAATATAATTAGATCTGCCCCCATAGACAAACTTGGGATTTGCGATCCCAATACGACTAGTGCCTTTTTCTAGAAGTGTGATTGATGAATCTTTTTTTCTCGTTATTGTGGAATTCGTCATCAAAATGGATCGCCCTTACGCGGTTAATAAACTCATACGAATTCTATGACTTTACACAAGCAAATTCGGAAATGAAAGAAATCTATCGAATACCCTTAGTACTTGTTTGATCAATCATACTAATAGCTTCAATTGTTCATTTTTTTACCGGTTACTAATCCACAGTACATGTAGTAGGCCTCTTTCCCCGCTCCACTATCCTATTGGTAAAACTCACTACTTGAAATTCAAGAAATCCTCTGTTTTCATCCTTTTCTTCTTGTGAAATAACTGAGATGAATGAAGCGGTAAAATTATTACCCATCAAGAGCTTCAAATATCGAATGATAGATGATGAATAAAAACTTACATAAATTCCCAGTTTGCATTGAGGTCCCATTTAAGTACGTTGTGGCGGTGCTATAGGCACATAAATAGCACAACCAATAACTCGTAAATGTGAAATGTTTGGTTGATGCCTAAACACAAGTTTGTACTAAGCAATATTGATAGTTGGCAACAAGTGTCAATCGAACTAATGATGCACCATGTAAAATGGCATGGCCACATATAGAAACTGACAATTTTGTTTTCATGAGCAGTGCGCGAACGATTAATTTAAGCAACTTGATAAATGTTTATGCTCAACCATTTTGAGTATAGATATGAAGAACATGGTGTGTAATATCACTATTTAGTATCATGTAATAATCATCAAAAGTTTGAGACATAAATTTACCAGTGTTATCAAGTCGAATTGACTTAATAGGATGATCTGGGAAATGTGCTCGTAGTTTAATTATTTGAGCAAGAAGTTTTGCAAAAGCTATGCTTCGAGTGAACAAGAGGCAAACATCTAACCATCGAGTAAGGCTGCAAAATGTGGCAGTACATAGGAATGTGGAGCCAAAGATTTTGATCAAGAAATTAACCAGGCTAAGGAAGCATGCAGAGCTATGCCTGATCATAAAGCTAATAACAATAACAATTTAAAAGACAAGAAGAAAAACAAAGGCAATGAGAAGCAGTAAAGTGAGGCTGAAAGCTCCGAGGATTTGGATCAACCAGAACCATAAAATATTAAAATGTTCCACGAGGAGATTGAATTGGCCCAAAAATGATGGGGATTCAATATCAATCTTTGATTATAATGGTCTAATTATCAAATTCCCTTGAGAACGAGCCTTGCAAGGTTGCCATTTGATATAGCAATATGTCTGCTTAACAATGGATGCCCATTAGAGTTTATAATAATTCTACGTATCATAGAGGATCCTGGATGACTAGATGGTCATGCCAAAGTATGTAAATATTTTAATCAATGAACTTCTAGTTCACGACATTATGTGATTCAATTGTCTTTATATATATATACATATATATATATATATATACATATATATATATATATATACATATATATATATACATATATATATATATACATATATATATATATATACACATATATATATATATATATATATATATATATAATACAATCCTCTCGATAAACCACACAACTTCTCCAATGTACACTTTTGGGTATCATTGGAGGCAATGCATAAACTGTAATTTTGTGCCTTGGAAAAATGCAAAGTTGCTTTCAAGGCATTCTTTAGCTGTCAATTGCTACATACTATTCTACATTTCTTAAAGAGTTATGGGCTTTTTCTAGTGGGAAATTGGGAAATTATATCTTTGTCATATAGGCTCAGTAGACTTGACCCACACACACCAATCAAACAAACCTACTTTCCCTGCTCATTATTTCCTTCTTGGTGTGCCACGGAGTTGACGCCACTAGCACTTTTAGAACACCAAACCACCACCAATCATCACCAAATGCTTCACTCACTATTTGGAAACGTCTTATTTTCCCTTAGACCTTTCTAATCCGACCCCAAACTCGAGGACTTTCGACAAACTTCATTTTGATTTTGAAAACTTCGAAAAGTTCCCTGACGTTACAGGCAATTGTAGACCAACAAAAATATTCTAGCTCAATTCCTAACGATCTCACGTAACCTCCAAGCCTTTGCATGTGAGTTTTATCTTCAGGTTACAAGTTTCGAAACAAACTAATGACGTCAAAATTTTTTGGACGAAGTTGCAGGTTTTCTAAGCAGAACGTTGACCAAATCCCGTCGATTTGGTTGAGGATTAGGTGACCAATCCCCTCAATTCCTAAGACCTAGATTTGAGCTTGCAAGCTTGAATTTGTCTGGACCCTAGCAAAACCAAAACAAACTGAGATTCCCAAGTCTTTTTACGAGCAACTCTGGCCACTCTTAGGTCTCATGATAAGTATAAAACGATCTATTTCCCTCTAACTTGAATTTGATTCATTGTGTGAAAATTGGTGTTGAAATGACTCTAATAAAGCTTTTTGAAATTTTTCGAGGAAAAACCCAGATTTTAGCAAAACTCAGGTTGGCAGCCACCAGCAAGTGGACCAATAGAGAAGAAGAGAGAATATATGTCAGTTCTGACGGTATATTCTCACAGCGTTAGGTAACGCTTAAATCTAAATATTCCATCGCTGACCTCAACCCTCAACCAATGTGTGTGGCGCGTGGTCACGCGTATCAGCTCTAGTCGACTCTAGCCTGTGCATAGCAGCTCGGGTTAGCTCGTCTCAGCGTATGGCAGTGTGTGGTGACATGTGTCGATGTGTGATGTCATGCGAAACTTCATTTCAATCAGTTTTAAATCCTTTTTTTTAGAACACAAAGGGTAATAAGGTTCCTTACATTAATTTTTATTAGTGTAATGATTAGTGTAGTAATCTCTCATATAGGAGAGAACTATCTAGAGAAGTTCCAAGGGTCAACTAGGCGAAGCAACTATGCCCCTGCTACTTACTAGTGAGTGGGTTTTTTACTTTCAAAAGTATTATTATATTATATTATATAGTTTCCATGCTTTTAACTTATGCTTATTAATGTGACATGCCATGTTTAGCTTAACAACTAATAATTGTCTACACTTTATTATTATATTATGATTTGTGAGTATAAATTGCACCATGTACAAACTTGCATATTATATACTCATTATTAAATGTTTGTGTGGTTTCACTTTAGTTGTATTGGCCGGGCAAGGACAACCTCATTTGTATGTTCACATGCACTGTTTGCATTCGCTTTGGATCTAGAGTTAGGTGCTAGACTGTCCCTAGGGTTGCAGTTAAGACCCGTACGTAAACGTTTAGCACCAATCTCACATGATTATAGTACTAGAATGTAAACCTACATCTAGCCTGTTCATGTAGCTACTTTCTGCATCATTTATGTGTTTACATAGATTAATGAGTATTGCCTTTACTTTGTTAACACTGTCATATACGTAACCCGTATCTTTTGACTAACTATATCTACCTGGTATTATACAATATACCCTAACTATGTTGAAACTATCTTGTTTTATAGCAAAGGGTTACAACATTTACAAGCAAAGATTTCACAAACTTTATTTTATAGGCCCACTCACCTTTATTTTTTGCCGTTCCAGGACCAAGAAGCTGAATATTTAAGGACGAGGAATTTTGGCTTTAGCTGATCCGTGTTACAATTATAGTAGGAAACTTTACTTTCTGTAATAATATTTGTCATTTCGAGGATGTGAATGCTTTTACTTTACTCTTGTTTATCCAACCTGCTCACTTGCGCACTCTTGTTTTATTTTATTCAAGTTAACTTTATTTGCATTTTTCACAACTAAACTTTATGACTTCGTTGCCCTCTAAGTGTCAGCCATCACATCTCGACTTGTGAACATTTCATATCGGGGTGTGTCAAAAGGTGTATAAAAAAATTGGTACAATTTACATGAAAAGTTTTGGTACATTTTACATATATCAAAGTGACACATTTTTTTAATGAAAAAATGAATACACTTAACTAAATTATTCGTATAAATAAAAATTTAGAAGTATTGGCACAAAAAAAATTAAATATATGGGTCCAAATTAAAACTAAAAACATTTGTACAGACTAAAAATAGGGGGGGGGGTTTTGAACTTTAATCCTTCAAGAAGATTAAAAATTTAATAAAAACCTGGTGTTGGATTGAATAAAAACCATCGTAGTCTTCCGCGCTGGTCTGCATCCTAGTCGCGTCGAGCACGCCACCAGGATGACATCATTTCGACGTCTGGACCATGGCAGCAGCCCTTTGGGCCTTGCTATAACCACACAAACACACCAGGTCTTCGGTTCAATTGGATATGTCCATGTGTCCTCGACCCAAAATACCAACATCAATAGGCTGCTGGGCCTTATCCTGCACCCCGACTCGATTACCTGAAGCCCTGTTTGCTGGGCTTAGCTCGCCTCGACCCAATAATAGTGAAACTCAGCTTCGGCTTAGCTTCCCAGACTCAACCCAAAGCCAGCTTTTGCTAGGCTTGCCTTGTGTCCACACATTTAACCCAAACGCCAGCAGTTGCTGCTGGGCTCCTTAACCTCGACCTGCAGCCTGTAACCACATGTGGGCTGCTTTTGCAGCCAAACCCGAGGCCCAATAGCCTCTACGGCTTTGCCTTACCCACGGCACCCAAACCCAAACCCTTTTGGGCTATGTTTTTTTTGACCCTATGCTATTATTTGGCATTTTTAAATATTTTAACCCGAATATTATAATTATTTTGCTTCCATGATCGACCTTGTTTGGTCTCGATCTATTAAATTAATTAAAGGTGACCAGTAGTCCATTAATCTAATAATTAATCCAAAATTATTGACGTGAATATCACTTTTGGACATTAACGATTCAATAATTTATTTTCTCTTCTTTGAATCGTTAACATCCTTTCGTAGTTCCGAAGCGCTCACACTTGAGTTCCTGAAGCTTCCACTACACTTAAATCAACATATTGCATTCTGTGTTCTTGCATGAACCTCTCTTTTATGAACTAAATGTTCATAAACTAAATTGTACCTGTAGTTTCAAATTTAGTGCCTTTGAAACTTGAAGTTTTCATAAAATAATACACACATGAAAACCTGACATTTTTCATGTAAACCATGTCTTAGAACTCGAATGTTCTAGCATTGATGCTTATGGATGATTCATTCCCATAACACCAATCACAATCTTGTTCCCTCCAATTCATTCCCATAAACCATGTCATATTGTAACAAGTTCAATTTTCCTAAATTGGATGCTTCTAATAGAAATCACTTTATGTGGGGTACAAGACATGAATCTTCACTTGACTATCAAGAAGCTAAGAAACCATTGAAGCCAAAAAAAGTTTCCGACATGATCTTCATTCAAATACTTATACCTGAAGCATTACAAACAGAAGTACCTCCCGAACGAGGATTCCATGGCTCTTTGGCTCACTCTTATGGACTGTCTAATCATGAAAGATATTGCTTGAAGCATACCATAGTTACATCCATGAATAATTACGATTCTCAAGTTTATAAATCCAATCGAATTTTGACTGGAGAATACTTTTCTTGTCATTTCTTGTTTCTAACTTACTCCTGAAGCAGCAGGTTAGAGAACGAAAGTTTACCAAATTCCCAGATCTGATTACTACCACAAACATGAGAGAAAGGTATAGACCCAGCTTCGGCTGAAATCTATTGAACGGTATAGATCCAGTTCGGCTGGAGTTTATTAAATGACTCAACCCAGTTCGATCGAAGCCTACTGAAGGGCATGATCTTCTTTGGCTGAGATGCACCGAACGGTATTGCTTTGCTTTGGCAGATGCCTTCCAAATAGACCCTTCCAGCTTCAGCTGGAGCCTACCGAACCCAAATATGGGTATGTCTCTCTTACAATCTGATTTCAAATTTGTCTTTACAACATATGGTAGAATCAGGGCTTGCCAAGGTGTGGCATCATGCCCGAAGCATGATCTTTGGCACCTAAGACCTAAAACTTCAAGAATAAAGGATAATATTTCCAAACCTTAACCTGCAAAATCTACTTCTGTCTTGATGGAATAAGATCATTGTTATGCACCTGTTCGTGCCTCTACCAATGTCATTGAGGAATACCCCGTAGTCAATATGTGAGACTAATTTTTGCTCTACCGAACATCGTTGGAAGAGCAAAATTTTGACATGGATGGCCATGTTGGCCAAATCCCCTTAGTAAACCATTTACTTTGTGAACATTCTTTATGTTCTTGGATTCACATTTGGTGTTTATTTTAGTTATGGATAATCTTATCGATCTTGTCCAAAAATGAGCTAATTGAATCATGTTTCTAGTATACATGTGACTGAATTCAATTAAACACGTAATTAGGTATGAATCTGTGGGACAGTCAGTTGTCTGGATGAATGTGATACTACGCACAGTAACTTTACACCTAAATCACATCTCTAACAACGACTTCAGGTCTATCCAACCTAATTAAAAGCATTGGCATGCTCCTCGTTGTATGAATGGTATTACATTACCATGTCAGATACCTTATATTCTCCCCGTTCTGGAAAAACATTGTTGAGTCTTAAGGATATTCGAGAGAACAATGATCATAAATGAAACCACTGAAAAAAATAGAGTTGAATATCTTTGCACCACCTCCAAAAATGAGCCTGAAGCTTTACTTTAAGGCCAATGGGCTATTTCCCAATTGAGAACACGCCATATGTGGCTGGCCTGGAGCTAGG
This sequence comes from Pyrus communis, assembly GCF_963583255.1. Taxonomy (NCBI): domain Eukaryota; kingdom Viridiplantae; phylum Streptophyta; class Magnoliopsida; order Rosales; family Rosaceae; genus Pyrus; species Pyrus communis. The sequence continues at coordinate 8,936,478 of NC_084813.1, read as the reverse complement.
TGATTCGAACAGTTTACTTACTTTGGCACGACCATTTGGGACACTTAGGCCGAACAACGATGCTCTGACGTATTTCCTTATGCGAAGTAAGGATCTTGTGCTTACAAGCACACTTTGCCACGCCTGTTCGTTATGGGAAATTGATTTTCTAAATCATCCCTAGCAAAGATACGAAACGAGCCTTTTTTCATAGTGGATTCAAGGGAATATATGTGGACTAATCCAACCAAAATGCAGACCATACAGATACTTATGGTTTTGGTTGATGAATTGACAAATTGGTCACATGTTTGTCCACACACATTGCTGCTAAACCTCCTGGCCGATTTTAAGGGTTCACTACCCTACTTATCCTATAAAGTCTGGGAGACTGGATAATGCCGAAGAGTTTATTTCGACAGTTTTCAATAAAGTATTGCATGTCATCTTGGGTTTATAATTGGACATCGAATTTCCATGTTCACCCTAAATCATCCTCATAGAGCGATCATAAAGTGTAATTTAATTGATTGCCCAGACCTTGGTGAACACACCAAGTTTTCAGTTTTTGCCGAGGGCTATGCAATCTTGTACGCAACTATATTGGTTCGCCTTGAGGCTCATTGCCACCTAACCATTTTGACGTTACAATTGATTACTGGGTACGAACCTGAAATTTTTTGTATTTATGCATTTGGGTTTGCATTCCATGTGCCAAGTTGCACCGCCGCAACGTACCAACATGGGTCTGCAAAGAAGGATGTGAATCTTTATTGATTATGATTCTTTGTCACCTTAGCTCTCTTAGAGCCCTTGCATGCGATCTCTTTATAGCTCATTTATGGAGTCACTTCAATGAGATAATCTTCCCGCCGTTAGGAGGAGATAAGAATGTTGATGTTCTTGTAGAATGACTCAAATTTACATGGACATTACCCATTATGTATCATCTCGATCCTCATACCACACAACTGAATAAGCAAGTGTGATGAATTCTAGCTTTCAGAATGTTACTCCGGACGCATTCCTCTGATCTAGCTAAAATGATGAGATCATATACAAGCTGCAAACATGCTTACAAAGATAGACATACTTAAACGGATGTCGAGTCAACATCCTCGATGGTGTGCCACCCCTGTTGGACGGTTTAGCCATTTCTGTTGGACGGTTCGGTACACCAGCGGATAGCCAATTAATCTGTCCTAACCTGGAACATGACAGATCACTCAGTTCATAGGATTATTTGATCAGTCAGGAATATAAATGAATGCCTTTGCATCTTAAACTATGAAGTCTTATTCTGAATTGCTAGAGTTACAGTTTATGTCGTTGACATAAATCTCAATAAGACTCTGGAAGAGCTTGAGAAAACTGCCTCGCACCTGAAGATGAAATTTGAGATAAATGATCTTGGGAAAACTCATCTTGACAGTACTTTGGTTTACCAGTCGAACTACACCCCGAAGGTGTTACTTTTCAGAATACCTATGATCTTCCATACGTTATATGCAAATGAGACCCTTAAAGAGGTTATGGAATCCGAAATTCCATATCTAAGTTTAACTTTGCGCTTCGTGTACTTAGCTCATTATTTTAGACATGACATCTCTTTCGCTGTTGATCTATTGGTAAAGATGCAGCATTGCGCTTACATGTAACCATTGAATTGGTATTAAAGACGTACCCCGAAGGTACTACGGATTTGGGCAAATCTGTACGCATCTCCAAAGGATCTAACCCCCCTGATCCTTGGAATGATGCTTGCCTTGTTTATTATGTTGACGCTGGTTACTTATCAAACCCACACAAGGCACATCTCCAAATGGTTATGTCTTTACCGTTAGGGATATTGTAATATCTTGGAAGTCTAAGATATGGCCTTAGTTGCAAAATCTTTGATTCATCCCAAGACTCACCTCACTTCATTATGCCACATGTGAGACATGGTTAATAGCTCTTGTTGAGCATATTCAAAGTACTTGCTGTTTTCATCCATCGTTGAGTCCCAACGATGATCCATGAAGATTATTCCGCATGTATCCACCCGACCAAGACATGATACATCAACAAAGTCAACGCCAAGACATATTGCGGCTACATCTACATCAGCAATGCATAAGGAGATTGAAGTCATGCAAGGCGATCCCAGACAACCTTGCCAAGCTCTACACGACGTCAACCTTCCATAAGCTTGTCCGAGGAATTGGTATGCCTAACTATTCATATGTAATGCTTGTAGTTCTCATTTGGAAGTTTTGTCAAACTTAGGGGAGTATCCAGAAGTATACTCACTTGATCTTAATGTACTCTTTTCCCCTACGATTAGGAGCATTTTTCTCATTGAATTTTTGCTACCTAACTAGGTTTTAACGAGGCATCCATCCTGGGCTGATCATACCCTTGTGAGCTCTTCCACTTGCGTCCAGAAGATGTATAGTTTTGATTTAATGCAAATTCTCACTTTTCTCCTTAGTCTATGGGTTTTTCTCCCACCTTGGGTTTTACCATAGCGAGGTTTTGTGAGTTTTACTTTTTATGCATTCTTCTGTTAATTTGAGACTCGCATTCGCTCATTGTGCCAACAACTTCATCAACTAAACTTATTTCATCATTGAAGACCTGATGCGCCATTTGTTTGAGTATTTACACACTTAAGGAGGAATGTTGCAGTCCTATTGGAATAGGAATGTGATTTTGTAAATCCTAACATATCCTTATGGGGTTCTACCATATCTCCTTGGGTTAGATATTAACCTATTAGAGTTGTAATCCTAAAAGGGTAAGGAATTAACCTTCCATACTACTATAAAACCTCACAATTACACACCTCTCTCTTCTCTCTCTATGTCGCACCCCCTTTTTCTCGCCTCTACAATTGTTCAGTAAATTATGCTTACAACAAATGTAATGTTTTCAACACTAAATCGATATGCTTACAACGATTTTTAGTTATAAAATTAAAATATACTGACATGCAAATTTTTTATTATTGAAATAGTAACGTAGATAAAAACCAAAGAACCTTAATAAAAAAAAATTTAATCAATGAAATAGGAAGATGAGTTATGACTTGTGAGAGCTCCTAGTCTTTGGTCGGTATGTTATCTTCACTGCTTTTAATTTTAATACATACATATGTGTCTCTCTTCATTCTGTAAAAGTTAGAGTTGGTATGTGAATGGCCTTTTCAAGAGTGATAGGCTTTCCACTTTGGACCAAGATCATCTCCAGATCCTTTACGTGCAGATCCTGGGGACCAAATGATCTTGACCGTCCACAATAACTTGAACGGTTATGAATTAATATTTATTTGACTTATACTCTAACGCAAACCGATTCTTCTTGGCTTGCGCTTCGCTGCATGGCAGCGAACCTGGACAGTATGGCGTTGAATATCGGCTCTAGTTCAATTTCGTTGAATTTTGAACTGCAAAATTCTTCCGTCTCCTCCCCTTCCTCCTGCTCTGCTTCCTCTCTCAATCTAAATTTACAAGTACTAAAATAGGGTTTGGGTTTGGCTGCCAATTAAAAGAAAAAACATATTAAAGTTGGGTATGGACAAAATTTGAGGGAAATAAGAGAGATCGGAGTGGAAGGAAGAAAAGAGAAATTTGAGGGAAAAGAGAGATCAGAGTGGAAGAAATAAGAGAGAAGGATACTCTTCGTATCAAGCTCGCTCGCTTATGCAAACTGGGTTCCCTCTTTGCTTTCTGCCGACATACAACAAGAACACGAAAAATTGAAGGCTTCTGCAACTGAAAGCAAAATTACAGGCCACAAATGCAAAGGGTAGGGTATTGAAAGATTGATAATTTTGCTCTCTTTTTTAAAGAGGAAAAAAATGAAATTTAGAAATTTCATGTGGAAAATTGAAAGATTGAAAAACAAGTTCATGTTTCATATTTTCTTGTGTTGTGTTTTCATTAAATGAAGCTCTAGAGCTTTCTTCGCTGGATGGTGAGAGAACCGGAGAAGAGAGAAGGCTGGTCAATAGGAGTAAATGAGTAAAATAAAATATTAATTCATAACCGTTCAATCTTTTGTAAACGGTCAAGATCATTTGGTCCTCAGGATCCGCTCATAAAGGATCCTGGTCCTTCCTACTTTCTCAGTTTCTCATGTCAATGTCACTAGTTTCTAGTGGTTTTTGAATGATGTGTGAGCAGTGAAAGAGTCAGCATGAGATCATCGGTTGTTCTTGATCTCAACAATTTCAAAAAACCACATGTGTATTTGTTTGTATACATATTTGACCTCTATAAATAGTTAAGACAAATTAAATTACAATTTTCTCTCCTCCTACTTTTATTTTCTTCTATCATATTTGTGTTCATTTTCTCTCTTCTTGTGTGTGACTCTATTTTATGCATCACGTGCTCGATGAAATACTATAGTTGAAAAGCCTTGACAGTCTTCAACATTATTCACAATATTCTCCATCCACCTTTGACAAACCTCTACAAAAAATAGTCGTTGTAAACATATGTTGCAATAAACTTCCGGCATATGTTGACAAGAATTGGTAAATGCCTATAGGTGCTCGATGAAACAACTCATTGAAGCTTTTTTGGTTGCTATTGTGATCCCTTTATTTGTGTGTGAGCATGATGGAAGAACTAGTTTTTGTTCTTACGGATGAGATACTTACAAGGTGTCAATGTTAGTTTTGAAGTTAAATTTACAAATGAGAAGGGCATAGAGATTGTTGTAGAAGAAGGGTAGCGTTTGTTTAAAAATGCCGTAACTCTCTCTTTGGTCAATGGTGGAAACCTGGCACCGTCGAAATGACTATGGGTAACAAATTAACATTTTATGTTTTATTGTTTAATGAAATTATGAATGATGATTATGTGGAAGAGTTGTCGTGGCTAGACAAAAAAGAAAAAAGAAAAAAAGAAAAAGGATATCTGAGTACGAATGAGTTTTAACCACTTTGCCTTTTTTTTTTGTCAATAACCACTTTTTCTTAGGGGTTAGTCTACGATACCTTTAATACAAAAAGTAATCGGATGTTAATAGTGTAATTATAAACACGGTTAATCTATTGTTACACTTGTAATAGGACGTTCTTAATATAACTACTAACCTTATTGGAGTAATAACAACTTCATTATTTGATTAACTATAACCTTATCATATTAATGTTTGAATTAAATGGAATCTATACCATTTTTTATTACACGTACGATAGAATCCTCCTTTTCATAGACCATTATTTGCTGGAAAATCGTGACAATCCAAACAATTAAGATGAAATAACCTAACTACAACATAACTTGAGTAGGACTCGTGTTCAAGTAATTAAACAGTCCTAATATCAACATAAAATCTTATTACAATCCAAATACTCTATTAATTAAGTTCATGGGTCTACCATGTGGCGCTATTTCACGATAGCGTTCATGATTAGATTGTTCTTTGTAAGGCAAGAATCAAATATTAGGATTTTCGAATTCAATCAAATATATAAATAGTAAGAGTATCATTTTTATAGAATCTTGGCTTATTATAATATATTATTGCTCAGTTCTTTCTCCTGATGACTAATATGAAGTCGAGCTTTTTGAGTTTAACATTGTGTTTAGTTATATTGAAAAGATGATGAAGTAAAAGCTTGATAGGATGCATGCTTTGCAAATAATTATGTCGAGAAGGCAATGGGGTTGGTGACAAATAAAAATACTATTATTATGTTTTTCATATCACATTCTAATTTTTAGACATCTTAGACTTTGTCTCCCCTTCTTAATGTATAATTTTCTTTTTATTTTTAATCATCTATGTACTTTGTTTTATAGCTTGTTTTGTAGGTTTATACCTTCTCTACACTCGTAAGTAGATGATATATTCCTACTGTATAGGACCGTTAGTTCCGATTTACTCATACGACCGAAAAATCTTAGGCATGACAATTTTGTTTATGGCCTGAATACAGTGCTATGACTTATTAATTAATATCCACTATTTCCCGACACTATCTTTTACAAATGCATAATGTGGATTGTTTAATCACGCACCCACTCAGATTCTGTAGCCGGTTTGTTGAAGTGAATTATTGCATCAAGAGTAAAGAAAGCATATATACATTACATTGATATGAATAGTACTATTACACCCAAAACCCTAACTCCAATTATAAACAAGGCCAACTTCTTAAGGTACAACCCTAATTAGAGGAAGTAAGCCTTAATAGCCAATAGTTTATGGGGGCCGGAAAACACTCCCCACCCAGCTTTATTTGCCCTCACTTTAGAAAAAAGCAAAAGCAGGAATAAAAAAAGTTATTACTAAACAAATGAAACGAGAAAATGGAAAGAAAAACATACAATATGCAAAGTTTCTCAACCCCATTCTCTATAAAAAAAAATTTAAAGGTCATAGACTTGAGCTTCTTCAACCTCATCCGAGAAAGCAAACAGTACTTATAAAGCTTTAGTTAGCAAAGTCTTGTTTGGGTGCATATACAGGGAAATATAAGAAAGTGAGAGAGAGAGAGAGAGAGAGAGAGAGAGAGAGAGAGAGAGGGAGAGCGAGGGAGAGAGAGAATAGAGAGAGAGCAAAAGAGAAAGGAAAACAAAGAGAAATTTTTTTCTCGCTTCCCTTTGTGATCTTTTGATTAAAGCAGCAAGCGCATCAACTGGACAAGTGTTTTTGGGAGTGGTCATAACAGCAACAAATGATGGCTGGAAACCCTAACTGGTGGAGCAGTATGCATCCACCATCTCTCTTCCCTTCTCAATATGTGCAGCTTGGATCTCCTAATTCACTCCCTCTGCCTGACCATAACCTAGAGCCTCCACAATCCTGGAGCCAGTTACTATTGTACCTCTCTCTCCCTCTCTCTCTCTCTCGATTGATCTTTGACATAGTATTGTATGTTATGAACTGAAATGTTTTGTAAGGTACTTACTTTTAGTTATTTGTTGGATGTTTTAATCATTTTTCAGGGGTGGATTGTCCAGCCAGGAAGATACCTTTGGTACTCTGAGTCATAATTTTCAACCTAAAAGTAGGTTGGAAAGTTGGGAGGAGGACCAAATCTTGATTACACAATATCCAAGGGCTGCTCTTCCTCCTCATGGTGTTGATAGTATTATAAAGCAAGAGGCTAACTCCCAGAACAGCATTAACTTATTGGGCAGTAGTCCTCATGGAGATGAAGAATTTCAGCTGCAGGCACCTAGCAGCTGCAGGCCTGTTTGGTCCCCAGTTCAAACCATGCCAGTTTCATCCCCTAGGTCTTGTGTCACTAGTTTAAGTAATACTAATAATATATTGGACTTCTCCTATAACAAAACTGACAATAAGAGGAACCAACATGCAGATCACTCATCTGAGGTAATTAAGGGAGAATTATATCCCTTCCAATATATACATATTGGCTTTCTTCAGTTTTGTCTTCAAGTACATTAGATTATGTTTATATATAGGTTTTTAATTTTATTTTTACTTTTAATTTATGTTTCCCATATGCACATTTGTTTGTAAAAGTGTAATAGCACTGCCACTGGTGGGACAAGCAAGAAGGCCAGGGTTCAACAATCTCCAAGCCAACCACCTCTCAAGGTAGCAAAATTAATCTCTCTTCTTATTGAGTGAAGTTAAGTAAATCTCTTGTGGTTAGTCTGGTAACCAATATTATATGATCGATCCATCATCAAAATAAACAAGTGCTAAATTAACCATCTTCTAATCAAAATTTTCTTGTTAATTTACTGTGAACCAGGTGAGGAAGGAGAAGCTGGGTGATAGGATAACATCCCTTCACCAACTAGTTTCCCCGTTTGGGAAGGTGACTACTGGGGATTTCATATTTGTTGAGCTTTCTTTTTTTTTTTTTTTTTTTTTTTTTTTTCTTTTCCTTTTTCCAAGATAAAATCCAACGAAAAGAATTTTTTTTTTCTTCCCAAAAACTCAGATCAAAGCAGCTCCTTTACTTCTTTATTTGTATTTATTTCACTTGGATTCTCTCTTTTAACATTAAAGAGGACCAGAGAGATGACTTATAAAGGGTTTGCTGTGGTGTGTGCATGTGTGTTTCTCTTTTGCAGACTGACACTGCTTCAGTCTTGTTAGAAGCCATTGGGTATATCAGATTCCTTCAGGGTCAAATTGAGGTGATGTTTCTATCAAATGCTATATTTTATACTCTACTCTGCTAGCAACTCAGAATCAGTGAGCGCATGCACTTAAAGTTTCAATAATTCATGCTTTTCGTTACATTATTTAGTTATATGGAAGTCTTAAACTTTATTCCTTTTTCCCTTTCCTTTCTTTGCAGGCCCTCAGCTCCCCTTACTTGGGCAATGCCTCAAAAAACACGAGGAAGCAACAGTCTGTAAGTACTTATATCCCATTTCCCAAATCATAACCAGTGCACTACATTTTTGTTCACCATTCTAAATCGGTGATGAGTGTCACTATTTCAGTGATTATGTGCAATTTAATCTATTTACTTCACAATTTTGAAATTTAACCTCATTCAAAGGTAATACGGTGGTGAGCAAAAATATTTCCTCTTTCTCTCTTCATCTCTCTTTCTCTCACACACATATACTTTGAGAAATTAAGCATGTGGACTAGCTAACTTAATTAATTAATTATTGTGGGCATTGATGAATTAGAATAATGTAATTGATGAAGGAGAATTTAATTACTTTAGGTTCAAGGAGGAAGGAATTGTGTATTTCCTCTAGACGCTGGCCAGGTAGCTTTATTGGATCCATCACCCCATAAAAAGCAAGGAGGGGAGGCTTTGAATATATAAATTAAAGCATCTAACAAATTAATTATTTTATTCATGATAAATAAAAGCACTCAAGGAACAAGATTCTCAGCTTTACAAAAACTTTAGTAGCATAGATTTAATGTAAATTAAAAACATGATATGCTTTTTGGATCATAAACTATAGTCACTATTGGATTCAAAAGTTGAATTTGATGATATAGAAATTGACATTAAAATTACTGATCATATGGTGATATCTTTTTTATTTCTTTTGTCCTTTTAGCTGCTGAAGGACAACTGCCTGAAAAGCAAAGGCGCTCCTAATCAGGTGCATTTTCTGAGTTTGATCACACTGTTCATTTCCATTTCTAAATTCAATACAGTAATCATATGCATCATGATGATCAGCATCATTAACCTTAAATCTCATCATTTGCCATTGATCTTTTACAATAATTACAGGAATCACAAGATCATAAGGCAAAGGATCTAAGAAGTAAAGGGTTGTGCTTGGTTCCTGTGTCATGCACTCAGCATGTTGGGAGTGACAATGGAGCTGATTATTGGGCTCCTGCTTACGGAAATGGGTTTTAATCAACCCTAATTTGACAAGCAGTACTAGCAAGTGCATGTTTTTGACTGTAGGAGCACTGCAGCATGGTACTGAGCTTTTGTAGAATGAGATAACATTATGAGCAGTCAATCTGTTGCAAGTTAAATTAAGGTTGATTGGGCATGATGTTATGCATTCTAACTTAGATTTGTGTACTGTTGCTAGCTTTATATTGTACTCATTTACTAACTAAATAACAGCTCAATGTAGTAGTACTGTTCTTGTAGGAAGAAGTACTCCATGCATCTCGCTTTATCTCTCTTTTTTATGGATAGCTTCATGAAGTTCTTGCAGGTTCTAGGATTGAAAACTATTAATTTGGACTAGAGACATAATTAATATCGAGTTATCTTGAATAAAAGGAAATTTTTATTTAAAAAATAACTTGTCAATGATAATTTGGTCTAGTGGCCTCCACTTTGTTGAAGATTGGAGGTCCTCGGTTGAAATATTTTGAACAAAAAGAAAGGGAATACTTTTTTTTTTTTTCTTTTTTAACTAAAAAATTTAGTTCAAGTTACAGCTCAAGAGATCATACTTAGTTGAATTCTTTACTTCGCCAGAGAAGAATGATAACCAATATTAACACAAAACAAGAAAAAAATTGGTAATCGTAACACTATGATCTTGATGATAAGGAAATAAATTAGGCTTTATATATTGAAGTGGCAGGACAATATTGAAAGAATCATGATGATATACTCCACATTGAGTTCTTTTCTTCGTTTTTTTTTTTTTTTTTTTTTTTTTTTGCATGCATGTTTCGCTTCTGAATTTTTTTATAAATGTTGATTATAGAATGGAAAAACTTTGATCTGGTGTTCATGTTGTATGCATCAAACGAATTCGCCATCGCAACGAACTCTCATTCACAAAGACTCTAAAATTAAGATCCCATCTAACGAAATAAAGACAAATCCAACTAGGCCAAATAATCATCGATTCCAAAGCGTATTCCTCTATCATACAAGACCGTAGAAATAAGTTATACAGAACTTTTGGATCTATTAATCTCGAATTTTACTCTTGAGTATACTTCTTACACTTGCGTTGTAATTCTTTCATTATTCTCACTGCCTCACACATCCATCTTTAATGTAATTTCGAAACCCTACACATATTTTGGCCTTTGCCATATAATTTCTAGGTTTCTAGCTTACTGGAAAGTTGAGAGACTCATGCCAGACACTCATGTGGGAGATGGCTGAGCCTGACTAGAGTATGCTAAGATAGACCCCATTTTTGGGTCCTTTTGGGCCACTTTTAGAGATTGCACTCAAGTGACATGCCCCATCCCCCCACACACTCCTCAATGCAACAAAAGCACCTCAGCCTTTCGTAATCTTGACGTTATAAATTGCATCACAAAACCACACTTTAATTATTTGTAGAATCTATTTTCTTGCATGAATTGAAGCTATGTCGTTAATTCTTTAACAGATATTTCTTGTCCATTTCTCATTCTTCCCTACTCAGGTTGCAAGGACATCATCAATTAATAGAAATTTCAAAAAAGAAAGAAAGAAACAGAAAAAATTAAACCCTAATTCCAAATGCATAATACAAGCTATGTCGTTGTGTTGTTTTTTAGTTTTATTATGCTTGTGGTTTCATTTTTTGTTTGCCTGGTTAAGGACTACAAGGACATCTTCGTGATATCTCATTGCAAGGCTTCTTCGCTGAATGATCGTCATCCTTTGCAAGTTCATAAGAAAGTGAAGCAAGATTTTGTCCTCATGAGCGTTATCTTTTCATTTGGTTAGATGTGACTATGTGGGGGTAGGTTTTGTATTGTCTTTCTATATTGCGTTGTAATCTTCAAATTGTATTTCATTTTATTTGGTCAAAGAAATATTTATTATCTTTAAAAAAATCTTAGGTTAGTTGTATAGTATAAAGCTTGTTTTTGCTGTAATTTAAGAAAATAATAATCAGATTTGTTGCATGTTACAAACTAATTTTATTGCCGTAAATGTTCCATTGAAGATTGTATTTCATTTTATTTGGTCAAAGAAATATTTATTATCTTTAAAAAAATCTTAGGTTAGTTGTATAGTATAAAGTTTGTTTTTGCTGTAATTTAAGAAAATAATAATCAGATTTGTTGCATGTTACAAACTAATTTTATTGTCTTAAATGTTCCAAAGATGAGCCAAACTTTAAAAATAAAATATAATGCCCTAGCCCTAGGCTATAAAGTGTAATTAATCAATTAGATTGTCGTCCATGCATGTCGCGTGGTCCAAGGACCTAGCTCGAACCCCAAATTCTAGAGAGAAGATTGTGCAAGACCAAATTACAAAACTTACGTGTACTCTTGCATCTGTTAGAACAATTTTAGAAAATAAAAAAATAATAATATAAACTCTAATAATAATAAGAATTATGAAATTAAATTACAACAACAAGTATAGATATAATCAGTGTAAACGAAACTACATAGGACTCGAGGTGTTCTTTGGTGAATAGATGCAATGGGTTTGCACCATTTGTAAACCTACACGTCTCTTGTATGTATTACGGTAAATTACCTTTTCTCACCTCAATTTTAGGTCACATAACAAACTCATGCTTCATTTTTAAAATTACAATTACTAGTAGAAAAAAACCATTTGCGCGACAGAACTTTATACAACGAAGCAACTGACATTGTGCAAGGTTTATTGGCGCGACGAACATAAGTCTTCATCGCGCAAGTTCATCGCACAACAAGTAAAGCACCAAACATTTCGTTGCGCAAAGCACCTTTGCAAGACAAGTAATATATTCCATCATGCAAAGTTTGCAAAAAAATGCGCGTAAGGCTATAAGTTGGCGCCAAAAACTTATGCGTCGTCTATATACTTGCGCGATGAATATTCGTCGCACAAGGTGTCAACATTTACTAGACAGTTAGCTTTTTTAGTCAAAATTTTTAGTGTATGTTTGACGTTTTTTTTTTTTTTTTTTTATGTTTTTTACAACTAAGAAAAACACCCGAGGACATTGCCGACAACTGAAGATGGGGCAGGTCACCCAGGTAACAAACGGGCATATCACAATAGGATATGACGAGAGGCATCGAGCTGCACCTACGCCAAAGCAACATAGTGCATTGGTCCACGACGTGGGACAAATCTTTCAGACCAATTGCCCTATGCTGTGGAAATCGTGGTGCGAGATCCCAGTGGAGTTGAAGGCCAACATCCGCAACTTTTTATTGATAAGTACCTAGCTTTGTTTTATTCAATTTTATATAAAGTTCATATATTTATATTAAAAAAATGTTTTCCACATTTAACTTTATTTTAATTTAATATTTGTTGATTATTTGAACCACATTAATACTAGCCCATTGTGAGGCTAAGTCCCCCACCCCCTTAGTGTAGATAATATCGTTTGTTAAAAAAGAAAATACTTGCTAAATTGTAGACAAACTATAATTTCAACGAAATAAACAAGTATATGGACAACTACCTGAACAGGTGGTTCTCGGATCGGTACAAGCAGTGGAAGAGCGACCTCCACAAACATTTTGAGTTGTTTGATGATCCGGAGGTCACTCTCGAGGAAGGACCAGGCGTGGCTCTGCACCCATTTTTTGGAGCCCCCATATATATATATATATATATATATATATATATATATATCTAGTATGTATGTAAATATTTATTACTTAATTATTTATAATTTTTTAAAATTATTACTAATTTGGTTATTTTATTTTATTTTCTTTAAATATTATACTAATACATTTATTTTATGTTAACAGAAGAAGGTGAAGGCAAACAAGATCAACTTTGACAAGAAGACTCTTCTCCATCATTCTGGTTCGAGGCCCTTCTCCTATAAGATAGAGGTGCGACGACAGGTAATAAAGTGTTTAATATTGGCACTTCCAATTTCTGACAAATATTAAATATTTTTCCACATTGACCTTGTTTTTATTTCTATTTTTGTTTCAAGGGGTTCAAAATTCCCCAAGGTAAACGTCTTTAAGGACGTTTATGTTCACCCCAGGGATGAGCTCGCCAAGCAGTTGCACGTAAGTAAAAGTTAATTTTAAATTAGCTTCCAAGTATTATAGCATTTAATTTAATATTAATTATTACTAATCCGAGTTTTATTGTGATAGGCGATGATGGTGAGGAGGAGCCAGTCTGTGCTTCAGGAGTCCACCCGAGGATGCTGAGGTTTCAGATCCTGACTGAGACCTTGGATCAGACCCTTAGCGCAGCCACAAGGCCAAGTCACGGCTTTGATGCATGAAGTGGCAAACCTAAGGAGTAAGCTCACGCTTATCGTTGAGGCCCTCAACTCGTCTGGCATCCGTCTCCCACCAGGCATTGTTGGCCCCTTCACCTTCGAGCTCATCCACCTGGAGCAGCCCAAGAATCTGTCGGCCATCGAGCCCCTCCACTCGCAGCAATCCCAAGACTTGTCAACCTCCAAGCCCGTCCAGCACCCTGCCTAACAGCCCAACTCGTAGCCATCCTTGCAGCCCACCTTATTTAATGACCAAATAGATTATCACTTTCTTTTTTCTTAGTTTAAAACTTTTGATTTGTACGTACATTTATCTTTGATTATAAATACATTATTTTTCATTCTATTTATTATAGTTACAATTTAATTAAAAAAATTAATTATTATTTTAAATAAAATATGTAACCAGAACCAAATAATAATAATAATAATAAGAATAATAATAATAATAATAAAATTAAACCCTGCGTGACGAAGACTTTGTCGCATAAAAACTAATGCAACATAAGCTTTTTTGTTGCGCAATAATTATAACGATAATATTTTAACTATTTATTTATGCCAAAATTAATTCCTTTTTGTTGTTTTAATGTTTACTAGACGAAAAATATTCGTTGCGCGAAGTTTTATTCAACGAAGGGCTTGCATCCCATTTGTTGTCTTGCGACGAAAGGCTTATGTAGCTTTATTTTTTGCATGACAAAGTGATTTAGTCCCCCTAACTTTTGTGCGACAAAGGAGAGATTCGTCGCAAACTTTGTTTTTTGCGCAATGAAATTCAAAAAATTCTTCGCGCAATGTCATTTTTCATGAACGTCGCGACGAACACTATATGACGGAATGTACATCATTTAAACATTTATGCAACATAATTTGTATTTACGCGACAAATTATCCCTTATTGCGAAAACTGTTAAATGTAGTAGTGAATCTCATACATCAATTTTTGTACATTAATATAATGCAACTCTTTACATAAGATACCACGCATTTTAGAAGGGAAAAAAAAATACAAAACCTACCACTATTTAAATCTTTCAGTCATGCACCAAATTCCACAGCAAAGCTCCATCTTTTGCTATGCTTTTTCTCCATGTTCTTCCGTGGTTTCTTGGGTGAGTTTAAAAGGACCAGAATTCTCTCCTAATCGAAGGATGAAGATCCTCATGATCAAGGGATGTGGACCGTTGGATAAAAATTTAAAGGCTACAAATAGGGGGTCCCTTTAAAGGTATAATAATTATAACCGTTGGATTTTCATCAAACGACCCACATTCCTTGATCATGAGGATTCTTATCATGAGATTAAAAGAGGATCCTGATCCAGTTTAAAATGGTAAGGTTCTTCCTGTACATAAAGGCAGGTGCGCGGCTGAAGGATGAATTCTGCCAGCGCATGAATCTAGGCAAACTAGATTTAAATCTGGTTGGGTGTGAAGTGTTTTAGTTGGGTTGTAAGGAAAGATGTAACGATTTATCTCTCACAGCCTTCCCATACGAGGTTAAAGTTGTGGCTTGAATTTTGGTGTTCCTAAGCAGTTCCACATCTTCACAAATTATAATTCCAAATAAGCCCAATGGACTTTTGCAACCGACACACCACAACCCACTCGTTCATTCCCATTATATGACTTGGGCCACTTAAGAGTGTTGGGTCCTTAGAGTGATTCGAATTAAAATGTTAATGTATTAATATTATAAGGACGAAATAAAGGGTAAAACGAAATAGTACCACGATTGAATTTTTAGTGTAAAAATATGGTTTTTCGTTAAAATGAACAATAACGGGAGTTTTTCATTAAAGTTCTCTTATTTTAATGCTTGCCGACATGGTGGGAAAAGGAACAATGCACATTTTCTTTAATTTTTATTGTTATTAGAAGGAAGAATTCGAAACTATTACAATAATTTAAGAAACAAGGAGTTCCGAAACTACAACAATGAGCATAAGATGGTACACTGATGAAAAGAAGCTTGTGGCGCTAAGAACCGGATGCTTGATGTTTATACTTTTCAGATTATTCCAAGAAATCTTTCCATTCTATTGAAAAGCATATTACAAGAGAAAGCTTGCCAACTTATCTCCTTGTATGAAAAGCAGAATCCCTAAATAGCTTGAAATTGTTCTTACTATGATATAAAGCGCACGCCTTGCCCGAAGCTCATTGAGTAAAAAACTCTGTATTGGTGAGACATGATTTATGACGTTGGCATGCCTGTTGGCTTTTTGTTTGAGAAATAGGATGGGCTGTTCGGGTAGGAAGGATAAAGGCACCTTTGCTCAGTTCATCAAAGGAAATGTGTGAAGGAAACTCATTGGAAGCAGCTGACTGCCTAAAGTTGGCTGTTTATTCTAATTCATTTTCAACGTCTGCTAGCTCTAACAATATTTATATTTCTTTTGCAGTATTTTGAACTTTTGCATTGTAATGATCT
This sequence comes from Pyrus communis, assembly GCF_963583255.1. Taxonomy (NCBI): domain Eukaryota; kingdom Viridiplantae; phylum Streptophyta; class Magnoliopsida; order Rosales; family Rosaceae; genus Pyrus; species Pyrus communis. Next base: position 8,920,477 of record NC_084813.1, on the reverse strand, counting down.
ATCCCTAAATATTACAGTTTTATAATTTTAAAGCCTGAATTTACAAAAATGCCATCTGAGGCGAAAAACATTGACTTTTATTAACCGTCTTGTCGTGTTACGCAAGGCTTTTTTCCTTGACGTATCCTTGTAGTATTTATCATTACGGACGGGTGGGAATGAGCAGAATCAAATTTGGAGCTAGAACAGAGATTTTACGAAATTCTAAATAATAGGGGCATTTCAGTAATTTCACGTTCTGCAAGGTATTTTCCCCAATTTTTCTTTTCTTGCTTTGTTTGGTGTGCCAATGGGGCTCACCCTTTTTTTTGCCTCCCAGCCCACACACACACACTCTCTTTATTTCTCTCTCTCTCTCTCTTTCCTTCTCTTTTCCTTTCTTCTTCTTGAAAACTCTCCCTCTCTTCTCTCATCTCTCTCTTCTTTCCTCCCCTTCTCATCTTTGTAACTCTTTTTTCCTGAGCCCTCACCCATTCAACAAAAACCACAAGACAACCCCCTCACCCCCCCCCCCCCAACATCCTCTATGAGACCCATGAACCAGAATCAAAGGAGGAAACCCCTCCCTCAAGTTCCTCTATTTCCCTGCATTGTGCACTGTCACTGTGCAACCCTCATTCGGCAAGTTCTCATCGTCTCCGGCCAAGTTAAACCCTCTAGAACCCGACATAGGGAAAACCCAAGGAATGACATTGTACGTTTTATGGGAAAACTAAACCGTGTGTCACATCTCAGCCTCGACCCCTACCACATCCTGGGCTCGACTCCACCGTCGCATGATATTGTTCGCTTTGGGCCCTTACCACACCCTCACAATTTTGTTTCTGGGAACTCACACGAGAACTTCCCAGTGGGTCACCCATCCTGGGATTGCTCTTGCACGAACTTACTTAACTTCGAAGTTCCAATGGAATCCGAAGCTAGTGAGTTCCTAAAAGGCCTCGTACTAGGTAGAGATGGGAATATACATATATGGCTTACAAGATCCACTCCCCTGAGCAATGTGGGATGTTACACGGTGACTATTTGGCCACTTTCCAGCCACTTTTCCGGACAGCTCTGGCTTCCATTGAGTCTTGAACAGGTGCGTGTGTGTATATATATATATATATATATTTCCTACATTCCTAGCTTTACATAGGATCCAGAATTACTTGATGTGGCATTGTATCGAGCTTGGAATGAGCTCTGGAAGTTGGCACTTCCACCTGCAAAATCTGCAGGTTTTGTGGACAAGGCTAATATGGCGTACTCGCGGGCATGTGGGATTGCGCGTGGGGTTGTAGTACTGGTGCGTGGAGTACATGCGCCTTCACCAGAGGTACTGTGCTTCGCCACCATGCAGGCAAATTTTCTGGCCAACTTTTTGGCGACTTAACTTGGCACGTGTGGTGACGCGTGGCCTCCCGGGCTGCTGCCTCATGGAGGCACATGCGGTAGCGCGTTGGGGAACCCTAGGTCCCTCCTTAGTTTTTTCGACGTCTTGAATCCGAATCCAACTTCGTTTTCCAAATTCAATCGTTTTAGTAGGTTTTTACTAATTGGTCCCTCTATGTGCTTAGGTGCGTTGTTAATGGCGATCCCGGCCTCCCTAGTTCGAACGGCTTTTCGACGATGGAGTATCTGTGAGTGAAACCCTTCTTAAATTGCATGATTTTAAATGCTAGGATTGCATTCACGAAAAACATGATTTCATGATTTTTCGTTTTACGCATTACTTATGATTTATTTACGATTTATTGAATTTACGTTTACAAAAGATTTATGAACCATGACTTTTTACGCTTTATGATGTATAATGGATTCACAAATATGAATTTATGATTTCACATGATTGATTTATTATGGTTTATTAGTAGGTATTCATTCAGCACATACACACAACCTGAGTATGTATACGTCTATGGCCATAGAACACAGTTGAGGATATTTATGACATACTCCCAGCTTTACTGGCATGGACAGCTTAACTAGCCACGGCTTGTGTCAGTGTGTTATGTATATATTTCTTATCCAGCGTAGCCCAAAGTCGTACAGCTTCACCTTCGGGTGGTGGGACCTGCCATATTTCTTCACTGGCTTAACCCCCAGTGTCGTACAGCTTCACCTTCGGGTGGTGGGACCTGCCATATTTCTTCACTGGCTTAACCCCCAGTGTCGTACAGCTTCACCTTCGGGTGATGGTTATGCCTTTGGGCGACTATGATACCCCTAGTTGAGTACATCATTGATTTAATTTATGAGATTCTTTGGATTTGCCTTGCGGGTGCTTTTGATATTACTTTTAGAGATGATTTATTGTTACGAACATTTTTGGCATGTTAGAGTTGTTAGAAAAACCTATATGTAGTATTATATGTGTTTTCAAATAGGGGGTTAGTATATTCAGAAAGAAATTGGTTTTCTTATTATTACTATTCTTAAATTATGGTCCACTCACCTTCTGTTTTTGCGCCCCTTCAAGACTTAGAATCGATGCGTACGATCCCGGCGTCAAGGCACTCTCATATCGGTATTTTTGAGTTCTTTCGATGTAGGACCCCTTTCTTTGAAATCAGACCTTTTTATAATATTCTTTTCGCAGTATTTTCGATTAGTTGTATGCTCTGAACACGTTCTTGCAATCGCATGCTTCACTATATTCAAATTTACATATTTTATTTACATTTGTTCTTTCCTCATATCTTGCATTTCATGTTAAAATGGCTTTGTCACCCTCAGGTGTCGGCCAACACGTGCCCATCCAGGTATTTGGAGGATATCGGGATCGGAGCGTGTCATGTTTATTATGCTGGTTCCATCAGCTCGCATCTTTCTTTTTCTTATAAAAATAAATTTTTGCTTGCTTTTAATATATTTCTATCTTGTTAGAGTAAAACGTCTTGTTGACTTCAAAATTTAAGCATGAATAAGAGAATCGAATCATTTCTTCTGACTCTTTTTCAAATTTGATAAATGTTGGTTGATCTTATATTTCATTATAATTCTATGATTCATAGTATATTTGATCCATTTGAATTCCATATTCGAAGTTGCAACCGGATCTATCCATTAAAAATGATCAATTCAATACATTTCTTATGTACCAATAGGTGCTATATTGGATTTGAAATAGATTTTGGATCAATCTTATATTGAATGACTGCCTCGAAAATATGCCCAAGCATTTTCTTAAGAATCCTTTCCTAGCGCATGACCAAAGCTTACATGAACCAACATATCTTGGCGAGGATTTCTTCTTTATCTTCCAACATTTAATCCAGGCTTACAATGGTAAAAATAATTTTCTTTCTTGCGTGTTCATTTTGTAGAGCTTATCATAGTAGTGAGTTCAGGACAACTTTGTTAGCTTGGAATACATTTTTCTTGTTCTCCTCGTAGTGTGCTTTGCACATATTTTATGTTTGGCCTCTTATTTATATGCTAATTGCTTGGGATCCCATCATGGATTTGGCCTATAATCCAAAATAATATTGCTAAGACAGATCTCCACGAGAGCTTCCTCATCCTTCACATCATAACAATCAAGAGTAAGGTCCAAAAAAACGACGAACAAAGCTAACAGGGTCTTCTCCATGTTAAGCTGGGTTGTGGTAGCCCTTTCCTCGTGCTGGAAGTACTTGCAAAATTGTTGGCTAAGTCTTTCCATGTTCGGGTAGAACCAGATGCAAGCGTGGTATACCAAGTATAACCATGCAAGGGTGGTGTACCAAGTATAACCACAACCATAAGGCTTTTTAAGAACTCTCGAAAACAAAGATTGTTATTACCAATGTGGACCATGTTTTTTCGGACTTATGACCCGTGGCACCTTAGGTGACAAAAAGAACTGGAAAGCACATAGCTTATGAAGTTCAAACAATCGGACTAGTCAGGATTCCTAGTCAGAATCAGAGTAAGCTATTCCAATGGACTGACTGGTCAGAGGCGTAGTCCGACAGACATTCCGCAACTTGTATTACTTGTTTTCCAAGTAAAGAAATCCTAATTCAAGTGATATCTTGGGAATTAGGCAATGCAACCATAATTTTGGAGAATCGAATACCTTATCATAGATTCCCTCCTAAATAGTTTCCTGATTTAATTGGGATTACTTTCCCAACAAGGAATCTCAATTATTATAACTACTTTAGCTCGGGTATTTATCATAGGACCTTCTCTGGTTCTCTAGTATGATATTCTCTACCAAACTATGACTCTTCATCTTTTCTCTAATACTAACACTCTATGTTCACGCTGCCATCTACGCGTAAACATGTCCATGGAGAACTCATCTCCTATACATGCTGCCATAGGATATTCGTCAAAGATGTATTCTAATGTATTGCACATAATACGTACTTTTTTCTTAGAACTACACCCATGATTTGATTCTACTTCCTGAAGATATGTAGGCGGTCAAATCTAGATTCAACCGCACCCTCAATCAACATCATTCTCCCCTCGCCAAAAATCATAAGCAACTCTAGATGAATCTCTTCCACACATGGTGGTGCAAAAATTGAGTTCCAACAATTAATGCTCTCATTGAAAGTGAACTCATATTGACCTAAGCCACGAGCGATGACGAAAACTAGAATATCCTGAAAACAAAGCTTTGACTGATGCTCTAGAGAACAAATATATGGTGAATCACGCAAATAATGTTCTTTTAATAGACTTGTTGTTCTTCATGTCCATGATCATGGACTGGGTATTCCTAGTAGACACAAAAATGGAAGGTTTCTAATACTTTTAGTTATTTTCTTCTAATATCTTATAATTTTGAAAAGTATAAATCACTTTATCATGATACCACTAATAACACATTGGACTAAGTGTGACACCATTCTGGTGGAGCCAATAATTTCGACAATTACATAATTGCTTTAACGAGCATAGCATAGTCCTTATACAGGAATATTTTCATTGGGGCAAGTCACCCCTAGAAAAAGCGCAAACATCAACTCCAAAACGGAGCAACGATCATACTTCGGCCAGGAAGCAAAGGCAGATTTGGCTCCGCACGAACCAACACCTCATCACAAGTTCGACTCTTAGACCTCTCACCTAAAGTCTACAATTAGATTCTCATGCAATTAATCTGAGTTCAAAACACTTCAATTGGGACAAGTGATCGTGAAGCCTTGGGGGTAGGCTTGGCAAACAGGTCGTGTTTGTTATGTTCGTGTCGTTTTCATGTAATACCTATTATCCTGACAGATCGTGTCATGTCACACCTATTATCTTAATAAGTTCTTAACAGGTCAGGTCATTGTACCTGTTGGGTAAAATAACAAACCTATTATAACCGGTTAAGATTTTTTTTTTTTTCTTGAAATTTGCACATACTACATTGCCACATAAATATTACTTCAAAACATGGAAACACATTTGTGGTTAAGTACTACATATTCCAAACGACATTTGTCACTCGATCCAAAGAGAGAATCGGATACAAAAGTAGTAGATCGACTGGTGGTGGGTTACTAGGTCCTATGTGTTGACAGTGGTGTGGTGGAGGGAGACTAGAAAGGGTGGTCGTGGACTTGTGGCTGGTCAAAGTTAAGGTTAAAGATTGAGATTTGAGAGTTCAATTTGGTGCTTTGATTCGAGCCTTCAAGAATGAGAGAGAAAGTCATATTTAGGGCTGAGAAAAAACATTGGGTTCAATTTTTAATATATATATATATATATATATATATATATATATATATTTGGGTGTGTCGATTTAGTCCCTGAACTATCACCTCAATGAACATTGGGTTCCTGAATTATTTTTTCAGTAAAATAAATCCATAAATTCATTAAAAATTATTAATTTCATCCCTGCTATTATATTCAAAGCTATGTTATCCAATTTTTCGTCAATTTAAATCACTTTACACACTTTAGAGTGTAATATCGTAATTTTCTCGCCTATAAGTCATTAACATTTTATATAGGTTGTGAATCTAACATCTAATTTACCATTCGAAGTTAACTTACACTATTTCTTATGAAAAACTAAACTCCATACACTATTTCTTTATGAAAAACTATCAATCTACCCTCTAATGTGTATCACATGCAAGTAATGCGACTTAAATTGACAAAAAATTGAATATAATAGCTTCGAATATAATATTAGGATGTAATTGGCATATTTTTATAATTTAATGACTTATTTTTCTTAAAAAAAAAAAAATTAGTTTGGGGACTTGATTTTCACTGAGGAGATAATTCAGGGACTAAATTGGTAGTTCACCTTATATATTTTAACTCTCAGTTTGGTTCGAGATTAAATTCTACTACTGTTAATTATAGTATTTTTTTTCAAAGGTATAAAATTATTAAAACAATATTTTTCTTATCGTGTAATGGGTTACTCATATGTATACTAGGACCTACCCGTTATCTTAATAGTGCTTATGGGTTACCCGATAACAACTAGATTCGTTGTCATGTTGACTCGAAAACCTGTTAATTTCATGTCGTTTCGTGTCAGGTTAACAGCTCTTGTTAGAAATTACCAGGCATACTTGGGGGTAATGTAATTATGCCTTAGAAACCAATGATGTGCGCTTGAATGACTTTTAGCGAAACATCAACTTTATGATGAACTTCAACACAAGGTCAGTTGAAATGGTAGCCAAGACGCTAAAGATCGTTGTATCAATCTTCAAAATTTTCCAACACTGCCAATCCTTCTATTTTTTTTTTTTTTTTTTTTTTTTTTTTTTTTTTTTAACAAAGACAACCAAAGCTGCATGCTCGTTAGGAATGCACAACTATAGGAAAACAAATATTTTGAAGCCTTCGAGATTTTTATAAGTAAAGTGCCATACACACCTAGAAATCTAAGAAGCAGATTTACAATGTTTGTATGTCTCCAGAAAACAAAACGGTCTCAAATCTGGCACGCAAAGTGACTGAACAGCAAGCTAGCCCAACTAACATATTGCAGCAACACTGTCAAATTGACAGACTAAATTGTACCTTCTCGGAATGAATTGGGTTTTGTGCCATACACCATTGCAAATATAAAGATGTTAGCTTTCTGTAATAAAATATAAAATAAAAAATAAATTCAGAACGAGATTCTAAGATACGTGTAAAACATTATCAATGTTCTAGCACTCATAGCACAGGCTGAAATTCTCTGCGAAATTCCTCAAGTTCTTCCTTTGAACTCATACTGAATGACATATAACGTGCTGCAACAATCTATGAGTTCAAGACACACAAGTCATGATCAAGTTAATGGTTAACTAAAATGTTCCAACCAATCCATATCCGCTCTGACGAGCTAAAAATAAAGTCACTCGCAAAGCACCGGATGACAACTGCAAACTTGTCCTCTTCCACTACTAGTTTGAATGGAACAAATTCGCCCACCTATGGATGGTGGAGAGGCACAAACTTGTTTACTTGTTATATTGCAAATAACCATAAGTAACCTAAGGGCCAGTGGCGTGCCGCCAAAGGCTCTCTGATGGTCAAGTTAGTAAGAAATATTTGAGACTCAAGCAGTGGGTAAGAGAATAAAGTACAAAGTACGCGATAATTGCATTACTAGAGATGAACCCTAGAAGTGTGTATTTATACCAGTCGAAATAGAGTTCTTTTAGGATATAGAATCTGTACTAAACAAGAAAAATTCTGGAGGATATCTAGGAATAAATATCAAGGTCCTAAAAAATGCTAGGCGCTAGTTGGGCGGCGAGCTAGCGCTTAGCGCCTAGGCGGCTAGGCAGGGTCTAGGCGACCTAGGCGGATTTAGGTAAATTTGTTATATATCTTGTAAATAAGTGCATATTGACACTTACAAAAAAAAAATTATACTTGTATGAAATCCATAGATAAGATAATCAAGGTTCTAAAAAACGCTAGGTGCTAATCAGGCAACAGACTGGGGTCTAGCACCTAGGCGGGAGCCTAGGCAGATTTAATTAAATTTTACTATATATTATATAAATAAACATCAAATAATACTTATATTATTTTTTTTTTTAAACGAAATAACACAATATTTATATAATGTGAGAGTTTAATTTAAAGTGAATATGGTTGAGTCTTAAAATAGAAAATAGAATAAAGAAGGAAAATAAAAGTTACAAAGGATAAATAAACAATCCTTAAAAATGATAAATGGATAAATAGACGACAAAAAGAAAGTTGAGGTCATGAAGGAAAAAATAAGGGAAAATGGGTAATCAAATGACAAAAGAAAGGTGTGTTTAGAAAGATTAGAAAAAGAATAAAATGGTGGGGTCTAGATTCTGTACAGTTAGTTTAGAAAACCAAGGTATACAAACGAAAAGTCAGCAAAATTAATCGACATCTTTTGCAAATGACCCCGTTTAGGTGAGGGGAAACTTCAAGAAGAAGGTGGCTTCGTCTTCTTCAGTGAGTTGTCGCTGCTCTGCAATTCTTTTTTTTTTTTTTTTTTTTTTTTGCAAATTTCGGTTTCCACATAAACCCGCCTAGCCCCATCTAGCGCCTCCTAATTCCACCTAACTCAGTCCAGCTGCCCCTTAATTAGCTATCCGATTTTGGATCCGATTATAGGCAAATCACATCGATGGATAGGTGACTAGCGCCTAGACGGCCGCCTAGACCTCTTTTTAGAACACTGATAAATATTGCATCATTTTAGGAATGTAATTGTTTGTGGTGCACACCAAATTCCTAGAATGTAGGAATCTCCAAGAATATAGGAAACCTAGCTGAATTCAGAAGGTCATGTTTCCATATCTTGCGAAACAAGCATGCCAATCTCAGTGAAGTCAACGGACTCCACCCACTACTCCGGAATATGATAATGGTGTCATCGCTAATCCATCTATGCAGCTCCATTATGGAATCTATTTAGTTCATGACCGGACTTTTGAGGTATCTATATTTCGACTCACCTTAGTTTTGCCCTGGAAAATCATGGTCTCACAAGTAAGAAGCAAATTTTTGAAACATGCATACACCGGGACAACTTTCAACGTTCTCAAACGTGAATTCAGAACGACTCCTTCATCATATAGCGGTTATGGATCCTGATTGCCACATAAAGAAATCCAAACGACGTTATTACTCCAACTTATTCTGATGCTATATTCAAGTAAGGTAGATCAAAGTAAGTGCCCGTTGTCGTCCGGTCATGGACTAAACTTGGGATAGGTTTGGTACGGTTACAGTACCAAAACTCCCGCACCAATTACTATACCAAACTTTCGGCATGACAAAATCTATTACCATTACCGTACCAAACTATCGGTATCATGAGTTGTAAATCATAAACCATAATAGAAATACCTTCCAAAGATTCCGCAAATAGCTTATGGCATGGTCAATGGAACCTGTAAGTACCCTAGTTCTTTCCGTCTTTACATCTATATCTTCATCAAGGTTAAGAGTAACAACATCTGAGGAAGTCTACAGAAGGGATTCTAGATAACCTGCAGTGCCATGTCCGATACTTCTAATGCTGTTCCAACATTCCTTCAGTGTGGCTAGTGTCCGCTTGTTAGAAAGTTAAGAGTTCAAGCCCAATTGTCAAAAGGAAGTAACAAACGCTCTGCCGCAAGTGAGAAATTTGCTCGAAATCATAACAAACCATATTTTCCACGTAAAATACAGTTAAGACTTTGAATCATATATTTAAACATGCAACTAATAGCAATCCAGGACACAAGGTGTTACACGTCTTGCTCTAAATTCTCCATTGGTTAACACTCGAGCAAACAAAAACTCTCCGAATGGTTATTCCTTGTTACCATTATATATTCATTGTGTTAGATCCAATTCGGAGACCTTACTCAACCTACAAGTAATTGCAGCAATGGAGAATAGGGTAGAAGGAAGAAGATGGAGCTGAGCTCCATTCTGGACATTTTGTCATATTGATAAAACTCTAAAGAACATTCTCCATGTAAGTTGTAACAAGAACACTCCATACCATTTTGCCCATGTTCAGCACTTCAACATGCATGAAATACGGCATCATCGTAAGATTCTAGAGATTCCTAAATGAAGTGGAAAAACAATCCTGGCATCACAGGACATAAATAAAGCGGTTACGACAAGGGACAGGACGAGCAGCTTCATGAACTTGAGCATTTCATCACAAAAATCAGAATCACATATTCAGAATGTTACAAAATGAAAGGCATTAATCTTTAAGGATTTTGCTTGTGAGGGCTAAAAGACTAAAGAGTACAACAATTTAAAGTTGTTATTCAATAGAAACTGAAGCCAAAACAAAAAATTTATTTCTAGAGTGAGAATGACTATCGTAGTGCTTAAAGGGTGAACTTGAAAATAAAATCTCAAGAATATTATTATTGATTGGAAATAACATACATGACGTTGCAGATGTTGGCTCTTTGTCATTGGAGGAGTTGAAGGAAATGAATTCAGAAGGAGTTGGAATGAGAAGAAGTTAGAATCGGATTCTTGTTGAAGTTGTTTACTTAAATGTATTGGAATCGGAATAGAAATGACACTAATTTCATAAAGCTATTTACTAATTCAGCATAATAGGAATATAAATCAGTCTAATTAATAAAATGCCCTTATCCCAAATCAAATATTTTATATACTTTTTTTTAATAAAATTTGATATAATATATAATAGTAAGAAAAAAATTAAATTGCCTTTTTATTTCATAGATACACTAAAATGCTTTTGTTTTGTTTTTTTGTTTTTTTTTTTTTTTTATAAATTTAAGTATTTACTTTAATATTTAATTTTTCTTGCTCAAATTCTAGTTTCTTCACTTCGGCATATGCATGAAGTTGTACATAATGTGAATGAGGGCATAATAGGAAGAAAAAATACATTCATGATTCCCTCACCCTCCTAGAATTCAAATACCTCAACTATCCAGGAATCTCACTCCTCCAATTTCAAGAATTGCATTCCTTGTTTTGGGTGGGGTCCACCACATTATTGATTCTCCAGTATTTAGTAAACACCGGAGTAATCCATAATCGGAGTTCAATTCCGTTTTTTTATTCCTATTACCCTTACGTAAACACGCCCTAAGATTGCAGGATTCATTAAATTGATAAAGGTTGGGCAGCATGCTGACAGGAACGGACAAGGATTGTCTGCCCTCCCACTTCTGGTGCCCTCCTGTTTGTGTGGTCACGGTTAAGCCACGTCAACATTTTACATTGTTTTTTTTTTATAGAGATAATAGTACAAAAATGAATAGTAATATAAAATGTTGACGTGGCTTAACCATGATCACACAAAATAAGAGGGCACGGGAGAACACCGGAAGTGGGAGCGCAGACAATCCTTGTTCGACTGGAACCGCTGTGTAGCAGAGTGTACCCTAGACTTCCATCATCATTCTGATCCTCCATCAACATTGCCCCATACCTACATCATGCATACATTACAGTGAAACAAAGAACAATAAATAAGAATTTCCAAGCTCATTATAGTCAACTAGAACTTCAGCTACTGGTTTTGTTACAAGAAATCATTCATTCAACATTATTGTTGTAATTGTAGATGGAACTCACAGTTGAGGAAGAAAATGTGTGCACAATTTGTGAAATTAAATAATTGCTAATTTGTTAATGAAACTGGCGTAGCAGAAAGGATCATGGCTTGCTCTATTAATTTCACAATTTTGTCACATCTTTGATTAATGACCAAATATCTACTTCAATCGACTTGCATTACTAACAAAGATTGATGGGTCGATGAAATAGATCTACACCATCATTGGGCCCACCTATTCTGCTCTATACGTCTCATCTACACTAAATCTTGTTGGTAATGCTAAGGCCTCTCTACACATAGTAAGTCTCCTCAACAAAATATAATGAGATGCAAACCTAATTTTCGCAACTTTCAATAACTCCAACTTGGAATGACTCCTGACCATCGTTAAAACCTGAAAATGGTTTAAATAGAATTTGACAATTAACTTTCCTTTTTTGTAAGTGCACCTAAACCAATCAAATTTTCTGCTAGATCTTTAAAGATGAGATTTAATGTATGCACAACATAAGGAGACCAAAATATATGTTTGTGTACCTTTCGAATTTCTTGTGCCGCCACATGATTCTTTGCATTATCGATGACAACTTGAAGGACATTGATTCCCCCCAATTGTTCAATTGCTTTAAGCAAATTATCAGCAATCTGTTTACCATTTTTTGTTACTCCAAAAAAATCATCCGCATACAAGAACATACATTCTCAACTATTTGCTACAACAACATTAATGAATGGATTGTGCTTCATGTTTGACCATCCATCTGACAGGATAGATACCTCGTGTGTGAGCCATGTCTCTCTAACAGGTTTCAACTCACTTTCAATACTAGTTTTGCATGCATCAAGTAGAGTAGTTCTAGCTCTTTCATATCTAAGAGCCTTGTACCATTTAGGTCTATTGTTTATGGTAGTGACCATCTCATGGAATTGTGGATTCCTCAATACATTAAACGGTATGCCATTAGCGCAAAATGCTCTAATAAGCTTCGTATCAACTGTTTCTCTAGCCATAGTTTACATCACTTCTTGAATCAGTTTCGTTGTTTCACCTTTGCCGCCACCTCTGATCGTTTTCTCCTCTCGTGGTTTATTTCTAAAGTTTTAAGGTAATTCGAAAATTTTCTTAACTACACCAAAACAAGCAATATCTGCATTTTTTCTAATTGGCGAATCTAAAGTCAAAATATCAAAAATAAATAATAAATAATAAATAATAATTTTTGTAATACAATATTAGAACCTATATCTGTGGAGCCAAAAATAATCCAAAAAAATAATGGAGGTGACATGTGGACTTTTGGGTGAAAAAGACAAGATTACCCTCGAGACACACCGGAATTCCCACACGCATGTAACAGACAATAACGGCTCAATCAAGGAAGAGTCAAAGGTATAAATAAGGTGTTTATTCAAATCCCTCTCATCACTTCTCATCAATCCCTTATTGATTTTATTCAAAAGGTAACTCCCAAAACTTCCTATTTAATTTAGGAATAATTGTCATGTTAATTGCAAGATATTATTTCACGTAATATCTTGCAATTATTCTCCAAATACCATCATATATGATCGGCCATTCTCCACCCTAAGGGTCGGCCACCCTACTATAAATACTCCTCTTATCCCACTAAAATGCGAAATCATTTTGCTACCAACAAACTCGTAAATACATTTTTTTAGAATTCTAACTTTGGCATCGGAGATTCTTCAGCCAAACATCATGAGCGCGTGAGGCTTTTGGCCTTAATTGAAGGTGTTAGAGCAGTTCCACCCTTAACACAAATGCGCCAGCACCCAGCGCATTTATCCACTCAGTGAACAGTGATAGATCCCAATGAACAGTAATAGGTCAAATGCATCTCCACCCCTAAAAAAATGAGTTGGCACAAAGTCTAAAAATGTGCTAGCACAAACGATCTCCACCCCTACAAAATGCGCTAGTACCCAGCCCATTTAAAATTTTTAAAATTTTTTTTTAAAAGAATAAATAAATAAAATAGTTTTAATTTTGGATAAGATTTTAACCAATCTCGTCACGTCACGTGTCATTATCCGAACATACTATTTTGTGAATAGATTTCCACTAACATTTGCAACCAATCCCGAGCACCACATGTCACTATCTGTTTACAATAATTTAGCCAAGATTACGATAAGATTTTCAACCAATCTTATTAAGCCATGTGTCATTATCCGAACGTACTATTTTGTGGATAAATTTTCGATAAGATTTTCAACCAATCTCGACACGCCACATGTCACTTCCTGTTTGCAATAATTTAGTCAAGATTTCGATAAGATTTTCAACCAATCACGTAGTGCCGCGTGGCATTGTCCAGAACCTCATCCTTTCTTTTTTTGTCCATCCCTACCTCTTTACATCCATCTTCACACCAAACTTAATCCTTCTTTTTAGCTCAGAATCCTTCTTCATCGTTTTCAGATCTTGAGTTTTTTTACAATGTCTTCTTCAAGAAGAGTGCATAAACAATTTGAGGAGCAATAGAAAAGATTGTTGGCACAATAGCAAAAATTGATCAATCTCGAGGAAGGTGAAGGTGGAGGTGGAGATAAGGCTTTCACAATGGAGGAAGATGAGGATGATGACCATAGAAGGCAGAGGGCCTCACATTCCCGCCGTGTCATGGAAGTTGTGGGTCAGATAGCCAAACCCAGACGTGTCGCAAACTTCAATAAAAAAAAGGAAAGACGAGGAAAAGATCTCTTAGAAGATTATTTTATTCCCAACAATATATTCCCTAATCATGTTTTTAGACGTCATTTTAGAATGCAACGAAGTTTGTTCGACAAAATCATGAGTGCTATTTGCAACCATGATCCATACTTTGTGCAAAAAGATGATGTTTTTTTTGTTCTATGTCTTCTTCCTGAGCAAAAAATTACAGCTGCCTTGCAAATGCTGCATATAGAGCATCTGCAGATCAAGTGGATGAGATCGCGAGGATGGGAAAAACAATTGTTCTGGAGTCCTTGATGCGGTTTTGCTCTGTAATTGAAGCCCTGTACACCAATGAGTACTTCCAGACACCCGCACCAAGGGGCATGTGAAGGCTTCTGAGGAAGGGTGAGATGCGAAGCTTCCCTGGCATGATTGGAAACATCAACCGCATGCACTGGACTTGGAAAAACTATCCAAGTGCGTGGTAAGGAGCTTATGGCGACAGCAAATGAGCCAAAAGTATCATTTTGGAAGCGGTGGCTTCATTTGATATATGGATTTGGCATGCTTTTTTTGGTGTTCCAGAAGCTCAAAATGACCTAAATGTCATTGTCCAATCTCCAGTGTTTAACGAACTGCTGCAAGGAAAATCGCCAAGATGCACATATTGGGTTAATGGCCATAAATACGAGGGACCATACTACCTTGCAGACGGCATTTACCCAAGGTGGTCAACGTTTGTCAAAACAGTGTCACATCCACAAAGTGCAAAAGAAAAACACTTCGTAAAATGTCAAGAGGGGTGTAGGAAGGACGTGGAGCATTGTTTTGGTATCCTGCAAGCTCGTTAGGCGATTCTCAGGTCTGCTACTAGAATATTTGATGTCAAGGCTCTTCGATCCATCATGATGACGTGTTTTATTCTCCAAAACATGATTGTGGAAGTTGAGTATGATTATGATGTTGTCGATGAATACGAGACGGATCCGATGAACAACTCAAGAACACATATCTACTGTGCTCATGATCAGATCGAAGATCCCGTGCAACACGAGCCGTTGGAACGGGATGGACATTACAATGAATTGATCGTTCAGCGGTACATTGATGTGCAAGAGCCGTACTGGCACGTAACCCACCAGAATGACTTGATTGAGCACCAGTGGGGATTGCAAGAATTTGAAGATAATTAAAATGAGCTTGTAGTTGAAGAATAAAGTGTATTTTTTTAAGCTTATGTAATTTTATTTGGTGTGCTTTTTTTTTTTTTTAAGTTTATTTGGTGAGGTTATGTAATCTTATTTGATGTGTTTAAATAAAGTACAAAAAATAAATTTGAAATTGCATAAAGTTCTAAAAATAAATAAGAAATTACATAAAGTACTAATAATAAATAGGAAATTACACAAAGTACTAATAATAAATAAGAAATTACATCTATAAATAAAAATAAATAAGAAATTGCATAAAGTACTAAAAATAAAGACGAAATTACATAAAAATTACATAAGTAATTAAATAAAGTACTACAAATAAATACGAAATTATACAAAGTCTCTAGAGCTAGGATATGTGGTGCTAGGATCTTCATTGCTAGGATTTGTGTAGCTATAACCCCCTCAACTTGTTTCCACATCGCCTCCTTCGCACGACGTTTCTTTTTTTCGACGTCTAAAAATATTTTGAATTCGGAGACAGTCCTACTAGAGACTTGTTCATAATGTCACGATCTGGTTGAGCTATCTTTTCTTCTCTAAGCATCTCATTTTCTCGATTAAGTGCTGCTCTAATCATCTCGTTCTCTTGATTAACTATTTCTCTTTGTCTCTCAGCCGCCACATCACGTCTCTTAGTAGTTGCTAATATTGCTGCCATACCAGCAGTTTTTTCCTCATATCTAGCTGATTCCCGCACCCTGTTCAGTTCACCTTGGCGAGCAAGTTTCTCCATATATTTAGTGTAGTCATTTTTGGAAGAATTACCTTTTTTCTTTGATGCCTTTTTACCTTGAGGCTTAAGGGACTGACGAGTCAGTTGGGTGTCCGGCACTTCTTCAGCCGTCCCTTCCGTGTCTTTAAATGTGTTGCCTTCTTGTTCGACCGTGTCTGCTTCTGGCGAACTGTGTAGAACCATGACGTGCATGACAACTTCTGGAACGGTTGCCACAATTTTGTATCTGGGGCAATCTTTGACAATTTCCGAACATTCCCATTTGTTGAATGATTTGTTGTGGTTCTTCGCATTGTAGAAAGCTTATGCTTGTAGTGTCTATAAATGTGGGATAAGACAGTATTATAAAATGTGGGTGTAACACAAATAAATAAATTAAAATATTGATGCGGGTGGAATACATATAAATAAATAAAAATATTGTAACATGATCCGCTAAACTTGTCCCACTACGCAGATTACCGAAAGCATGAGAGATGGTGTTTTTCCAACAAGTAAAGGATGTGTTGAGTTTTTTCCAACGACCTTGACTACTTCTGGCGTCTTTTCCATGTACATCGCAAAACGCTTTCGTAATTTTACTCCACATTTCTCGATTATCCATCTCATTACCCGTAATCAGGTCATGAATTGTGTGAATCCAACATTCACACAATGTAATATCTTCAATGAGCTTCCACGAAGTCATTTTTTTCTCTCAAAGAGTAGAAAATATTGAAATGTGGTGTAAGGTGGAAGATGAGGGTTAAGACTTTATAGAAAAAAAATTTTAATTTTTCTGTATTTTTTTTTTAATTCTGTATTTTTTCATAAATTTTAATTTAGTTAATTAATCTGGACCGTTGGATTTGAAAAATATTCAAATCCAACAGCCTATAAGGTGCCACGTGGCCAACGGTCATAATTCTGACCGTTGGGCCTTTTTTTTTTTAATTGTTAGGGGAAAAACATGGACCTCGGATCTGTGATTGGACGGTCCAGATCAAAACTGAAATTCAAATTTTTTTTACCGTTGGAAATCCAACGGCGCAAGCTGGGCCACGTGCCCTACCCGGTTGAGGTTTGAGTACTCTACGCATACGGGCCCCTGTCTGCAAACTTGTCGGCCACTTGTGCCCACGCGCGCCTAGCGCAAAAAAAATTGAATTGCCTTTCGACACCATGCTGGCATCAGCATGGCGTCAGATGGGCCGGTCCCAAGGTCTGTCAATTTTGGGCTGGCCTGAAGACCAACTTGGGCTGGGTGCCAGGCAATCTGCTGGGCCAAAGAGACTTCCCTAAGTGTCGAGCCCTTATTTTTGCTATGTGTCGGCCTATCCCATCCCCGGTGGAAGTGCTCTTATTATTTTGCAGGTGCATTTTTGTCAAAAGAAGAGATGGCGGACATTTGCATCCATAAATTGGTGCTTTCATTGAGAGTTTGATTCACACGCTTGAAGAAGACTCTCGCATTCAAAGTTTCTCATTTCTCATTCATACATAAATTTTTCGTACATTCTTATTCCTAGAATTTTTCTAATTCTTTGATAGACATAGAAGAAAAATACAACGGCGGGAAGTTCAGAAACCATGACTAACAAAACTTCCTATGTTCAAAGATCCAGATCAAATGATGGAGATTATGATGTAGCCCCACCACGACGATCCACAAAGCTCAACGTGATGGCAAAAGGAGTAACTTTGCCACCACGGAAGCCACGGTAACCACCGTGGCAGTGGGGAGTGAGACAGCTCTATGGCAGCAAGGCCACGAAGCAACAACAGTTGCCACCTTGCATTAACAAGCCCAAGCCCGTGCCACAAGGCAGCCAACCCAGCGTGAGACAACCTTAATCCAGCAGGCCCACAATGCTATCATAGCAGTTGAGGCCCAAAGCACGGCCCAAGTAGCTATGGTTGCAGTAAATGGAGTAGCCCAACACTAGCGAGCCCAATGCACCTTCGACCCAATGCTAAGCAGGCCAGACCGCACCTCACCCATGGGCCCCCACACATGGCTCGGCCCACTTTCGCGTCCCAACCTACTCTTGTGGTCCACCTAGTGATCCCGACCAGTCCAAGGCCAGTTCAACCGTCCCCACTTTAGATTTATGGACCAATGATTGAACCGGGGGTATTTTCACCCCAATTTTTTACAGATTTGACATATCTCAACTCAAATCTCACATCCAGAGTCCATTGCACTAATACTCAAAGAGACGCATATCGTCCAAGCTCTTCCATCCCAAATAGTGAACAATACTTATCTCGACAAGTCATAGAGTTAACAAACGCCTTCACGCAACAGACGACCTTACATCTGAGAGATAACATATACTCTCGTCTTAACGCTCAAAAAAGTGTGCACTCTCAGTTAGGCCCACGGACCAGCATACATTCACGGTTGAGGCCATATTGTAATAATCAACATAAGCAACCTTCCATGTGAAGTGTTCATTTGCGGCTAGGTCTGCAAGAAGCTCATCCACCTTACATCTGAGTAGGCAGCGCGACAGACGAAGAGAAACAATCACTCAATCCAGCTCAAGTCCAACCGGCAGCTTACGAATAACCTGCTCACCTGCTAGGAACGAACTATATGCACCGCAACCGCATCATAGATGAGTCAAGCACATGGAAGAGCAACCTAGACTAATAGGTCACGATCGGAGGTAACCAGAAGCTCCACTACCCCATTAAAGGAAAATTCAACAAGAAGTTAAAAGGCTTCTGACCAAACAATTGCGTGATTTCCAGTGCAATAAAGCTACTGACGAAACACTCCGACAGAACCGTCCTACATACACTGGCAAATACAAAGACTACTTTTGTTCAGACAAATGTAGCAACTAAACCTAATGGTGCACTAGGAGCACACAGGGTACCAGAAGGACACACTAGCCTAACCACCTAGAACCAGGGGCAGGTCTTGTTTTCATCACTATAGACGATTCACTACTAGACCAGCAGATCACCTGTAGCCCAGCACTGCGGACCCAATGGTCTAATTCCTCCTGCTGAGCATAACCTGGCCCAAACCGGCCCTAGCTTTGCGCTTACAGTCGCCCCTACCTACTCTTTGGTTCTCGACCGCCCTCGATCTGTCACCATGGCTTTCAACTGTGCCGATCTTGCACCACGACTCCCTGCCGCGTCGATCTTGCACCATGGCTCCCAACTGTGCCGATCTTGCATCACGACTCACAATCCTGCCAATCTTGCCATACAGCCCCTATCTACGCCTACTAAGCCCACGACACTTTAAACTTTAAAGCATTTAACGACGAAGTAGAATACGAGGCTTTACTAATAGCCTTTGCTAGTGAAAGACTTAGCGGTGAAGAAGCTTGCAATTCATTCATATTTTAAGCTTACCACCAACCAAGCCTCTAAAGAATACATGATGAAACATCTAAGGATGATGTAATACTTGGAGAAAGTCCAGAAGCAGCTCACTGCACTTCCCACTTACACCCTTACGCAGATTCTACAAACAGTTTGAAGTCTCAAACAAATCGTCGAACAAAACCTCATAGGCTGAGGATTATTTCAATTGTCTAGCAATCTAACTTTCCTCAGTTGTGCTCATGACAACGACTTCCATGTTCTCCAGTGTAAGAGGGTAAACCAATCCCCCAACACTAATCTGGGTAAGCTCTACAATGCGAGAAGGTAAACTAATTGTTCTCTAATGTGAGAGGGTAAAGCAATCCCCCGACACCCATCTAGGTAAGCTCTCCAATGCGAAAAGGTAAACTAATTGCTTTCCAATGTGATAGGGTAAACTAATCGTCCCGACACCCATATGGGTAAGCTCACCAGCGTGAGAGGGTAAACTAATTACTCCCCAATACGAGAGGGTAAACCAATCCCCCGACACTCATCTAGGTAAGCTCTCTAGTGTGAGAGAGTAAACTATGTGAGAGGATAAACTAATTCCCCGAGACCCATCTGGGTAAGCTCTCTAGTGCGAGAAGGTAAACCAATCCCCCGACACCCATCTAGGTAAGTTCTCCAGTGCAAAAGGGTAAACTAATTCCTCGATACCCATCCAGGTATACTCTCTAGTGCGAGAAGGTAAACCAATCGTCCGACACCAATCTGGGTAAGCCTTCTAGTGTGAGAGGGTAAACCAATCCCCTAAAACCTATCTAGGTAAGCTTTCCAGTACGAAAGGATAAACCAATTCCTTAACACCCATCTGGGTCTGCTTTCCAATGCGAAAGGGTAAACCAATTCCCTGACACCCATCTGGGTAAGCTCTCCAATGCGACATGATAAACCAATTCCCCGACACCCATCTAGGTCTACTCTTCAACAAAATGAGGCAAACTGCCCATGAATTTCCACACAACTACTAATTTTGATGTGATTAGTTAACGATTGTCATATTCCACAAATATTTATCATGTTGTGATGCAAGCCACATAGCTCAAAAGATCGAATACTAGAATACCAGCTAAGCAGCAAACGGTCAGGGGGCAGCAGCCAACGATAAACTCAACAGCTCGACACCCCGAGAAGCCAAAACTCACTATCATAGTAACTCTATGGGATTATCAGCCTTTTTAGAAGCATCGTGCCCGACCGATGGTTCCATGACTAAAAGTTTTGCAAAATGCTTCAAGCAAGCAAAGTTTCAAGATAAAAAAAGATGGAATGAAGTGAAGAAAGTAGTTTATTCAATTTATAGAAAATTGATAAACTTATATGAAGGTCGCTGAAATCCGACACAAGCTAAACAGAGTAGACTACTCATTTAGCAGCTTGGATGACCTTGGGCTCTCTAATAGTCATCCTGCCTTCAGCAACCATTTCACACTTAGTAGTTTGCTCACCTAACACTTCATCTTCAACAGCAAGCGAAGAAGAATGCTACGAGAAAGGGATCAAATATCCTCTAGCTTTCTCTCTTTCTTGTAGGGATAAATAAATACATTCCAAAGTTGATTTAATCCCTTACTTAAGGTAGGCTTAAATAGGCTTCGGTGACGATTTATTTCTCTTTCCTAGAAGAATCTAATTCCAAGTCCAAGTGGGAATCTGCATCAAAGTTGGAGATCTCTACACCTACTGCCATTTCCTATGAGCAGCCTAGCAGGTGTGGGGAAATTTATGGAGCCAAATATAATCCAAAAAATCATGGAGGTGACACGTGGACTTTTGGGTGAAAAAGACAAGATTACCTTTGAGGCACACCAGGATTCCCACACGTATGCAACAGATAATAATGGCTCAATCAAGGAAGAGTCAAAGGCGATCAATATGGTATTCATTCAAATCCCTCTCATCACGCCTCATCAATCCCTTATTGATTTTGTTCAAAATGTAACTCCCAAAACTTCCTATTTAATTTTGGAATAATTTCCATGATAATTACAAGATATTATTTCAGATAATATCTTGCAATTATTCTCCAAATACCACCATTTATGGCTAGCCATTCTCCACCCTAAGGGTCGATCACCCTCCTATAAATACCCTTCTTATCTCACTAAAATGCGAAGCCATTTTGCTATCCACAAACTCCTAAATACATTCTTTTCAGAATTCTAACTTTGGCATCGGAGATTCTTCAGCCAAAGCCCCCCCATTCATCATGGGCGCGTGAGGTTTTTCGCCTTAATCAAATGTGTTATTATTTTGCAGGTGCATTTTCGTCAAAGGAAGAGATGGCGGAAATTTGCATCCACAATATCGGCTAGATAGATTGATTTGGTTATGGAGTGTATTACCTCTGCTATTTTTTCTTAATCCTAACTGAAAGCAAGGATAATATTTTTTATGGATGGTGTAATGAAAGGAAGGATTCATGAGTATGTTGTCTTGCTAGTTATACTTATTTTTTCTAACAAATTAACGCGTCTCATTGTCTGCCCTGTTCCAATTTTGGTATTCAGTACAATATGTTAAATGATCTTTCTTTTGGGTTTACAAAGACAAGATATAATTTCTACATATTAGAATGCTTTGCAGTCTAATTCATTCGTCAGAGTTGGACAAGTTCTACATATTAGTTTGCTTTGTAAGAGGGTCTTACCCCTAAAAGTTATATGAAACCTATTTCATCTATAATATTTGTTATAAATTTCTGATAGCTTTGGAAATGGATTATTGAACGATACTCATGACTAACGTGGAAACCCTAAATTCTCTGAACCAGCCAATTTTTTTGGACACGGAGAACATTGGAGTTGCAACACCAACCTCATGAGAATGTTGTTATTAAATTGATGCTTGATCCTTTGGTAGCCAGATAGGTTTGTTTCTGCTTAATTGTCGTAATGATATGGTCATGTTACTCATGTATGTCTATACCTGATGTAAGAGTTGTTTTACTTTCTTTTATTTGACCACATATACGTACTATGACAACCGTATAGTATATCAACTCATATTTAGTCTACAAAACATTTCATGTAAATATATACAAATAAAATTTTCTTTTTCATGTTATTGATTCTCACTATATGATTTAGTAACT
This sequence comes from Pyrus communis, assembly GCF_963583255.1. Taxonomy (NCBI): domain Eukaryota; kingdom Viridiplantae; phylum Streptophyta; class Magnoliopsida; order Rosales; family Rosaceae; genus Pyrus; species Pyrus communis. Next base: position 8,897,914 of record NC_084813.1, on the reverse strand, counting down.
TTGTGCTTTGCGTGTTTGTCGGCTCCATGGTTGGTCGACCAACAACATTTTTGTTCTTGCTAGCAAAAGGAAGAATTGTAAAAGCAGCTTAATCCATTTTGCTGGTTGCTTTTCATGTGTACCAAACGAGCTCGAAAGATGGGAAAGGTTATGGGGACAGTTTAAGAATTGCACTTAGTAGTTTGTAAATGTATTGGTTACTAATGTGGCCTAAATCTCTTGGTACTTGATAATCCCTTATCCAAACATAACAAAAGTAAAGTATTCTTAATTGAAGTCCAATTACGTAATATCCCAAATAAACTTACATCATCTAAAGTGTGTCAGTTAGTGCTTAAGACCTAGATCACAGTTTATTGTGATCTCAACCACACTTAAGTCTCTAAGATAACCGTTAAATACCAAATTTGCACGTCATAATCCTAGGCATAAAAATATCAGTCTTTCATGTTTTGTGATTAGTGGTGGTGGGCACTGCTTGCTGGTTGTTAACCAAAAACTGAAAACGCACAATTGGTATGAAATGATTATTTTGATAAACACCAAGAATAACAACAAAGTCTTATATCACGAATTAGCGTTGGCTATATGAATCTTAGAACGCCACTGCACTTAGTTTTGTGTCATGTCTTCTGTTAGATTCAAGTAGTCCAAGTATTTTCTTAGAGTATATTTTCAAGTCTTCCTAGGTTTTTCTCTACCCTTTTGACCCTAAGTCTATGTCTCGTAATCACATCTTCTAACCGGAGCGTCTGTAGGTCTTCGTTTCACATGTCCAAACCACTTTAACCGACTTATCTTCAATTACGGCTACTCCTAATTTACCTCGGATATCCTCGCTCCTAATCATGTCATTTCTCGTGTGCCCACACATCCAACGGAGCATTCTCATATCTGCTACACTCATTTGGTGTACGTGTTGATGCTTCACTGCCCAACCTTTTATGCCATAAAGCATTGTTGGCCTTATTGTCATCTTATAAAATTTTCCCTTGAGCTTTAGTGGTGTACGATGATCGTAATCGCACAACACACCCGGTGCACTCTTCCACGTCATCCATCTAGCTTGTATTGTATGATTGAGATCTCCATCCAATTCTCTGTTCTATTGCAAGATAGATCCAAGATAGCAAAAGCGTCCGTCTTTGGTACTTTTTGATCTCTAATCCTCACCCCTAAATCATTTGAACCTCTGTTCCCACTGAACATGCACTCCATATACTCTGTCTTTGACCTACTTATGCGAAGACCTTTAGATTCCAATACTTCCTGCCAAAAGTTAAGCTTCGCATTTACTCTCTCTTGAGTTTCATCTATCAACACTATATCGTCTGTGAAAAGTATACGTCAAGGAATATCATCTTGGTTATGTCTCATTAACTCATTCATTACCAATGAATAAAGGTAAAGACTTAGAGATAAGCCTTGATATAACCCTACAATTATGGGAAGACTTTTAGTTTTTCATTCATGAGTTTTTATGGCAGTCATTCCCCCATCATACACATCTTTTGTAGCTTAGATATATGCTACTCATACTCCTTTCTTCTCTAAAATCCTCCAAAGAATATCTCTTGGGACCCTTATAAGTTTTTTCCAAATTTATAAAGACAATGTGCAAATCCTTTTTCATATCCCTATATCTTTCCATCGATCTTTGTAAGAGATAGATTGCCCCCATGGTTGAGCGCCCTGGTATGAACCCGAATTGATCGTCTAGGACCCATGTCTCTTGCCTTAGTCTATGCTCAATTACTGTCTCCCAGAGGTTCATTGTATGACTCATTGCTTAGTACCCCTATAGTTTATGCAATTTTGTACGTCGCCCTTATTCTTGTAGATAAGCACCAAAGTTCTTTTTCTCCACTTATTTGGCATTTTCTTCATTTTCAAAATCCTATTGAAAAGGTTTATGAGCCATGTTATACCCATCTCTCCCTAGACATTTCACACTTCGATCGGTATATCATTTGGGCTCACTATTTTTCTATGCTTCGTCTTTTTCAAAACTACAACCACACTTCCTTCTTGATTCAGCGGTAAAATGAGTACTTTCTCACTCTTCTGAGTTACTCAACTCCCAAAGAAGTACTCGTTTCATATCCTTCATTGAACATATTATGAAAAAACCCTCTCCATCTATCTTTAACCATGTTCTCTATAGCTAGAGCATTTCCATTCTCATCCTTAATGCACCTTACTTTGCTTAAGTCTCTTATCTTCCTTTCCCTAACTCTATCTAGTTTATAGATATCCAACTCTCCTTCTTTGGTATCTTATCGCTTATATATATCATCAAACGCTGCTGGCTTTGTTTGTCTCACAGCTTTCTTCGCCTCCTTCTTCACTATTTTATACCTTTCACAGTTTTTGTCTGTTTTATCCTTGTATAAGGTTTTACAACATTCCTTCTTAGCCTTAACTTTTGCATGTACCTCCTCCTTCCACCACCAAGATTTCTTTTGATGTGGAGCGAACCCCTTGGACTTTCTTAATACCCTTTTTGCCACTTTTTGGATACAACTAGCCATGGAATCCCACATTTGGCTAGCGTCTATATCCCAAACGCATTGGGTGGGTACTTTCTCTTTGAAAAAGACTTGTTTTTCTCTTTACCGTCTAGTCCTTGGACACTTCAAGGTCTAGTTCTTTCTTCTATTTCTTTTGATATGTACATCATCACCAACAAGGGATGTTGGTTTGCCAAGCTCTCTCCCAATATAATTTTGCAATCGTTACAATTTATACGATCACCCTTCCTCGTTAAAAGGAAATCTATTTGTGTTTTTGGTGACTTGCTCTTGTAGGTGATCACATGCTCTTCTCTCTTCTTAAAGAAAGTGTTGGTTAAAAAGAGATCGTATGCCATTGCAAAATCCAAGATGACTTCCCCGTCGTTATTTCTCTCACCAAAACCATGGCCACCATGAAAACCTCCATAGTTGCCTGTCTCCTTGCCCACATGTCCATTTAAATCTCCTCCTATGAATAACTTCTCCTTGCCCACATGTCCATTTAAATGATTATTTCGAAAAAGGCTTATTAATCGAAGTGCCCCTTGAAACTACCATTTAGTCTCAGTTTACCTCTTGAAATTGGTTTTGCCTCACTTTACCTTCTGAATGACATTTTTAACTCTTTTTTAGTCTCACTTCACCCCATTCCGTTAAAGAACCCTTAAATTCAATGGTATGGTAGACATTTACTTTTTACAAATCTATTTACCTCTAGCCTACACACTAAACCAATTTCAGTTCCATTTTTGACAACTCAAATTCAAATCCATGAGTTTAGGGCCTGTTTAAAATAAATTATTCAATCAATGGAAAAATTCTGAGCAATAAAATCATTATATCAACCTGAATAAGGGTTGCATTTTCTTGAAGTCATTTTCACTTGAAAGACATCTATATGTTGGCTTGAAACTTTGCACTTGAAAATTACTGCTTAAAATAGAAAGAAAACATGATCAACCTATTTCAATATTTTTCTCATCGAAATTGGTCTAACCACAAGTTTCACTCATAAAGAAATGATCTCAGATCAATTGCATAAAATATAATCTCATAAAAACCATTAAACTATCTGGCCGAAAATACTTCCTAAACCAAAAAAAAGAATATCGATTGAACTCAGGAGGCAAATAGAAAGACATGTGTACTTAATAAGCTTCTATTTAACTAAACCCTAAAAACTGAAATCTCAACAATACTCTTGATTTTAAGGATTCTTTAATGGAATGGGGTGAAATGAGACCAAAAGATTTGAAAACATCAGTTTCAGAAGGTAAAGTTAGACAAACTAGTTTTAGGGGGTAAACTGAGACCAAATGACAGTTTTAGGGTACATTTCAATTACTAATCCTTTTGATAAACGATGTTGACACATACCTTTTAGGCCTTTCAAACTTACAAACAAAATAAAATATTGGGAAATACCCCAAAAAGGGACAATTTCTTAATCTCGGGACAGAAATAGGACAAACGAGCCATGCACACCATGCACAAAATCGAAATTAGTAAAACACAACATATAAATACTAAAAATTAGAAGCCCATTGCATCACTTTTCTCATTTGGAAAATAGGGATGTCGAGAGAGCTCTATGAGCTCTGGGTTTCTAGGTTGAGCTTAAATCTTTGAGCTCCGATTTGTAAGAGCCGGAAGTCCAAAGAGAGGTGAGAAGAGTGCGCTGGGTTTTATACCATATTTTCTCTTTTGGCCAGAAAGTTCCATTTTTTCCCGCAGTTGAAGCTTCGGCAGGCATAGTAAGGTAGAGTGTTTAGTCCCAAGTTTCGTCATCAATGATCTGAGGAATAAATGGGTTGTTTGTAAGAGGGTTTGTGTTTCATGTTAGGGCCCATGGGTTGTGGAATAACTTTCAATTTTTGACATGCTACAAAATTGGGATGGGTGCAGAAATTTGTGAAAATTTTTCCGTAATGTGCATATGGTGTGCATGGCTACATCTTAATATGAAAAGCGGGAATGTTCACTAGTTATGATGCACGCATGTTGTGCCCCAAAATTTAGCAAGTATGACCACAACCTAGTTAGCCTAGGCAAGAAACAAATTTAAAAATAAATAAAATAAATAAATAAAACCTTAGAGGACGTTAAGGATCATGCGTGTCCATGAAATACAATAAGTATCATGTTTTTCACGTGCACAGTTAAGCGGTGATTGATACACGTAAGAATTATGTTTTAATTGTATCCACTATACCAATAAGTTGCCGTTAAAGTTTCTTATTAATGCGAAAAGCAACTCATTGCTCGATCTGTGAGCATATCATGTGCATGTATTGTACATATGATGTGCATGTGGTGTGTATATAGTGTATATAGTGTAGGTGATGACATCATTTTTCTGATTTCAAAGAGAGAGTTGTTATCTCTAGGTTTCTAGTTTGGCTCAGATCTGTGAGCATATCATGTGCATATTCATCCAACAAAACACCAGCATTTAATGACTGGGCTTTATTCCCACCCTCGATGCCAGTCCGGTGGTGGTGGTCTCGAGCCTCGATTGTTTGCCTGTTTCCAGAAAATGGCCGGAAAACTCACGACCTGCTTGAGTTTCGATCGCAACGATCGAGGATGAGATTCGTGACGAGGCTAGGTGTTTTGGACTCATAAGGACAAGATGAAATTGGTGGTGGCTTCAATTTGGACGGTGTTGGTCAGGACAACTTTGCATCGTGTGTGCATAGTGAGAAGGGGAGAAAGAGTGTGTGAGGGAGAAAGTAAGAGAAAAGAGAGGAGGGAGAGAGAGTATAGAGAGAAATCAGAAAATGGGAGGAAATAACCCATTTATATACGAGAGCAATTAAGTCATTTCAAAGTGTAGAAAAAAAATCATATTTTGTCCGATTGTTGTGCATGGCGTATGCATGCCGTGTGAAATTGTCTTATTTCTGTTCCAAGATTAAGAAATTGTCTTATTTTTGGGTATTAGGTTTTGGACAAAAAATTAACGTGATAAGGATGTATGGATCATGCTAACCCTACCGTGAATATAATGCTTGACATTGTATAGTTTAACAAACAATGTTTGACAGTAATTCACCAGCACGAACACGAGGTTATTTGTTCGGTTCCAACTTTATGTTTGTGTGAATTAAGAGAGACTTGCATGTAACGAAGTGTGTATTTATTTGTGTTCGTATGTCTTGACATTTGATATATCACGATTAAGAGAGTCGGGGACATGATATTTTACTTTGTACTCGCTAAGCCAGTAGTGAAAATTGGCTTGTATGTAAACGTGATCAAATCCGCAAAATCATATTGTATAGAACATATAGGTGGGCAGATGTTTACAATTCTTTTAATGTGCAGAGTTATACACACTAGTCAAATGTCTATGACCAATCTTGCTTACAACTACAATCACAAGCAAAACAATCAGCATGCCGGTGATGATTCTGATGAATCAGTTGGAGGCATGGGCCCATTACAAGAAAATAGGAAACTCAGAAGACACACCAACCAGGACCAACGTGTGGTGATTCTATGCATTTGCGTGATCTGGGAGTCGTTTCAAGTCCATTTCAACTTGGTGGATTGTCCACTGCATATTTTCCAATTTCTGCAAGGGGATGCTCATATTAGAGTGGCACACGGGAAGCAGCTAATGTACAACTGTACGCATTGTTGTTACCTTTATAATATCGTGGTACTGCCTTGCAATTGTATCGAAGTGAGGATCAACACCCTGATACTCCCGAAGACGTGTAACCTGGTTAAAAGAAAGATGAATCATATATTAATAAAGAAAGCCAGCAGGGGAGATGCAGGAAAAAAGTTAACAAAATGATGAGGTCAAGTTGTATACATGTCAGAACACTTGGCTCGGCATATCTTAACTATATATTAGCAACTTAGGCATTTTCTATATATAGACGTCGTGAGCATCTCCATGTTCACAATATCTACAATGTCAAGAGCATCTCACACCATGCTCTATATTTTCAAGGCAAATTTTAGCTAGGAAGACTAGAAAGTTATCTAAGAAGCTCCCTAGAAAATTTCTACTCCAACCATGCTAGCTAATTTAGGGAGTCATAATGACTGAACCAATAGATTTTGGAGCTCCAACAGGTTTTTCTATACTAGGAGCGTGATAGGGAGTGTGATTGAAGATGAATTTTTCCTTTTTCTCCTAAATTTTAGCTAGGAGCTCATTTAGGGAGCCCATAGGAGTTGCTCTAAATAACCAGTAACAAGTGATATAGAAATAACAGCAGATTGAAAACTTTCTTATCTCATCAAATTCGTCAAGAAAACCCAAAAGCCTAACACTACAAAAATTTCAAGCAATTTATAGCCTGACAGATTTCAGATGCGGATTTAAAACGACGACTTACAGACAAGCAGGCACAGTAGACACAAAACACTGCAGTAATCAAGCTAAAAGTAAAACGTTCAGGAAAATACAATATTACAATAAGCAGCCTACAGTGCTGCTATAAGGCTTGAATGATAGTCAAAATCATTATAAATGTCTGTGCTGGGGCACATACATATAAAAGCAACTCGTGAAAGCATGAGCGCAAAACCACATAGTAAATAAGAGACAGAGATGAACTAGAATATCATACCGCTTTATTATATGCAATAGAAGCTTCCTCTGTAGCTTCCAGGAGATACTTCCTAGAAATGAGACATAAAATTATTAAAATAACCTTGAAAGAGTAAGCCACACGTACTTTCAAATAATCATCCATAGGTACCTTATTTTATGTAGGGCCGGTATTGATTCCTTAGTATAAGTTTCCAGAAGGAGAACATGCTCTAGGACCCTGAAATAAAATGCACTCCAGCAAATTATAGTCATGACATAAAATTCATTTATTTGGTCCAATAAACAGAAAACATAAGTACAGCCAGTGGTGACTGATGAATGTTGTCTGTTTGCACGAGAAGCATCACAAAGAGCATTCTTCATAAACATATAGAAAATGACCATTAAGCAACATTAATGCCAGAAATACACAATTATAGTGCGAAAAACCATGTAACGAACCTCAATTTTGCACTCATGGTCTCACACCTTTTGCACAGCCATGTTTTTTGCAGTCCATCCTATAAATCATTAATTGTAATAAAGGTTCAAGAATGCTCAACAACGTGGAATACAGAATCATATGGAAAGGACACATGGAAACAAAAAATGCTCAAGGTATATTTTTAAGTGTAATTGAAAACACATTAACCATCACAATTATTGGAATCTTACATATTTATGTTGATGTTGCAACTTCAAATCTCTGACCAGCTTGATAAGCACTCCCAGTATCTGCTCTAGGACCTAGGTTTTGCAAAAACACAACTTTATAAATAAATGAAAAAACCATACTGTCACAAAACAAAATGCTCTGGTATGAAACTTCAAGAACATGAAACAATGTTTTTTCATTTATATTCATACATTATAATATTCAGCAAATTTTCTATCTGCAGAATATAGATCTTCCCGCAGAGCTGTTTCTTCCCTTTCCATCTCCTCAATTATCAACTTTACCCTGATAAAGTCATTAGAAAAGAGGAACAAATTATGGGTCACACTAATAGCAGAATATTAGAACAGTGGTTCTAGAAATTTATAGATTCACCACAATGTTTGGTTTATCACTGCACTGCACTTAAGCAAAGAGCAGGAAATATGGAAGGTGATACTCATGCTGAGAATGAACTATAAATACTTTAGTAAAAGGAAAAGGCAATACTCATGTTGAGCCACTGAGTAGTTAAGCATTTTCTTTAAAATTTAAATGCAACTACTCCAGTCTTCTACTAGCTTATGTAACAGACTATTGTAAATGTCAAATAGATTTCCAAGCATCGCTAAAAAGCATCTTTCTCCATGTGAAAAGGAAATCTCATACAACCAAAACTGTATCAAGAGAGTGACTCAAACCTTTCTGGAAGCCGAGAACTTGAATTTTGATGCCCAGATGACGAGTCTGCAGCAACAAAGCAGTGGCATTAATAATGCCTTTAACCATTAGCATTATGCATGGGTAAAGCACATAATAATTTCACCATTAACTTTAGATATTAGCAAACTCAAATGCCCCCTGCCGGAAAGAGAATATCATCAGACCAAGTTTTGCATTTGACGCTTTAGAGCGGTCAATCTGGATATTCTCTCTCCAGAATATATATGAAACAAAATTGAACTGCATCTGATAAATACTTTGACACAAATGACAGTTGACTTCCACAAAAGTTGATTAAGGCCTCAGAGTAGATCAATGATACATTATAAGATTGCAACGACAATGGATTTCAGTTCACACATGAGAGAGAGAGAGAGAGAGAGATACCAATGTCATCCATTATAAAGGCATCAGCTAGCTTATCACATTTAGCTTTTAAACGAGCTTCAATCTCTTGGGAAAGACACAACTGGTATTCTGTCATATCCTGCAGTTGAAACATTGTAGATGTATCTCAATTTCCAATACGGGACAGCTTCACTAAGACAAGGTTACATCTTTTTGCTATGGAAGTACAAACAAGTAAAAGTAACAGATTCTATAAAGAAAAGATATGTTTGGATGGAGAAAATAAAACATAAGTAAATAAAATGGAAAATAAAAAGAAAGTGAACTATTGCTGGAACCATAATGAGGTTTGTACCATTGACAACGGTGTTTGTTGGAGCTGTGTTTGCCATAAATATGCAGGTGTTATTCCAAGAAAGCAATTGGGAATACCACCAACCCCAGATTCCACAGTTTCAGTTGCACTAAGAGAAATATTATTGTTTGCGCCACTAGCAGTGCTAGTCACAGTATTATAATTTGTTGAGTTGGAGCTTGAGCTGACCGTAACACTGGTACTGGTACTTTCTAGAGAACTGCGTGACATGGTACTACACTTTTCAATTTCTTCCTCATGAATTTCACCATCCTTGGAGATAAGAGGAAGCCTCAGTCTTTGAGCTGCTTCTGAAACGATCATACGATGCTCTAATGTCTCGTACAACTGATATAGACAGGTTCACCCGTTTTAGACAATTTAATAACTCAATTATAGAATAGAATACCGAGGTCGCATTTGAGCAACTAACAAAGATTGAGTTCGCTTTATGTCATTTAATGTTAACCAAATATACAAATCCATTACTTTCGATATCTTTAGAGTAACGGTTAAATAAAAGTTAATATTATTGCTGAACATCCATATCACTATTGTAAAATCATATGGGGGCTGTGGTCTTTTGCATGGGAGCTCAATGGTATCCTTCTATAGATTCTATTTGATGCAGAAACTATAGAAAGAAGATAATTACCTAAAATGAGATTCCTATTTAACATTCAAAATACTATAAATTTGTTTGGAATTAGGATCAGAAGGTAAAATCATGACTTAACTACACTTGATGTAAAATGCATCTCAAAATCAAAAACAACAAAGCAGGATCAATGGGTGAGTCGAATTGAAACCTGAGGAGGGTTCTTCAAGCCCAATTGCAGATCTCGAATGCCTCCAAGGTTAGCCACCGACACCGCTTGTTGATACTCCTCCACCATTGCAATGGCCTCACTATACAATGCCTACATCAAAATCGAAACCCACCGCACAGACACACACACACACACATTACAAAATCATTGCCAGATAAAGAACAACCAGTGCAATCAACATAAACCCAAAAAATTAAACAGAAGTACCATGGCTTCCAAGTAGCGCAATCTTTCCCGGGACATTTCCTCCCTTGCCTGCAGAAAAAGTCAACATTTTAAAAAAATCAAAACAATTTTAAATTGTGTAAAGGGTTTGCAGTCACACAACCTGCTTGTTATGGTTTGCAGCCACATTTTCTAACCAACCAAACAAGGCAGGAAAATGTGTGTGTATATATAAGAGAGAGGGGGAGAGAGAGAGAGTACGAGTTGGAGGTCGAAGTAGGCAGATTTGGAGACGAGAGAACCATCGGGAGCCAAGCAGTGGCGCTCCAGCTGATCAATGACTTGGGTCAAATCCGATGGCAGGTTTTGCCCTTGTTGTTGTTGCAGTCCCTTCGCCATTTTCCTAAGCTTCTGCTATTCGCCCCCACTCGATCCCCAAAACGTCTTCGTCGTCTTCTTCTTCTTCTTCCTTGTTGAGGATTCCACTCAAGAGTCAGTCCCACAGTAGTTTAAAATCTCAGGCCGGCCGACCTTTCTTCAATCGCCAGCAAAAGTTAATTTACCAAAACACCCTCGTCTTCGACCTCCAACCGATGTCGTTTCTCTTCACAAATTTTAAGACAAAAAAGGAGCAAAATAACCATATCCTATCCAATATGGGGGAATTATTCAAATGAAGTTTTAACGAAAAATTTTTAGTATTGTTCACTTTAACGAAAAATCATATTAAAAAGTCAATTATGATACTATTCACCCTACCTTTTATTTTGTACTTATCGTTAAAATTTAAAGTTTTCATACCATTTTCATTAATTTTCCTTTATTCAAAATGTTAAATTGTGACACACTTAGTTTTTGCCCTTTAACCAGCTCTAGTTCTCAATTATGTTGTGCATTGTCTTTATGGTTAATTTGTTAATTTCGTCAGCTTTTTCAACTTATATTATATATTGTCTTTATGATTAGTTTGGTTAATTTCGTCAACTTCTTAGTTATTTAAAGTAGAAATTTTTCCAAAAAATAAACAGAGGATAAAAATAAAACATTCACAATTGTTTTGGAGGCGCTGTTTTCTCGGGTGATGGCGCCTCGTTTTATTTTTTTGAAAATAACTTTCTTTCCTAATTTTCCGTGTTCTATGAATTTGAATGAATAAACGAATTTCGATTCTAAAATGTTTTTTCAAGGATGACATACCGTCTTTACGTTGTACTGAATCACTCGCGCATGTTCATCCTTTGTTCTTTATTCAGATATATACACGAGAAAGGAACGAACAGACAGATATTTTTTTATTAGCATTCAAACGAGTCGCATCCCATAACCGAGAGACAGCGATGCTTCCTCGGCTAAACTCAAACTTCAAAACTTCAAGTCCTTTTTTTCCTTCCCTTTCCTTTTCCGGTTTCCTATCAAGTCGATTGGTCAGGAGCCAGAGTTTTCTTCAACTCTTTCTTGTTCACCTGCGATCGGATATACAATGTAATTAGGCGTTACAAGTCTATGAGTAAATAAATACGAAAGTATAATGCTTTTATAGAAAATATGGAAATGAAAAAATAAATTACCTTTCCCATAGCATTCCGAGGTAGTGAATCCCACAGAATCAGTCGCGTTGGTATCTGGAAACAAGTAACGTAGTTATTTGTAGTGCGAATATGGTTTCATTACTTGCAATATATGTGTTTTTAAAGGATACGTTACATACTTTTTCATCAAGAATTTGACCACCTTCCATCCCCTCCCCCAATCACAAAAAGGAATATAGTAGGAGTATATATAGCTACAATGGCAAACACCGATACCAGCAAGCTATGGATGAACACGGGGAAACTTGACCTAGCAACTTCATAAGCTAAAAGGCATAGTAGAATTGCTGACTTTCCCTCATGCTGATAAAGAGTGTCGGAGACTTTGGATAGGGGCTTTGTGTTATGCAATGAGCATTCGGAAGTTAATCATGATTCAAGGTATCACCAGTCATGATTACTGAATGTTTATAACTAGATAACTGAAGCGAAGGCTTCTATCGACAAAACTAGAGTGGTCTTACAGCTCTAATTGGACGAAGAAAAACAAAAAGTGAATGATGATGAATAATACCTTGTATGGTGCAAGTTTGTCTTTGGCCCAAAAAGATAGTTCCTCCAAGCTTATAGCAGGTTTCAGTTCTTCCTTTTGCTTCTTTTTTGTTTCCGCCTCTGGCACAATTATTGCACAAACAACTTCTCCATAGTCTCTGTCTGGTAAACCCAACACACAACACTCCTCCACGACCGGGTGCTACACAAAAACGGGTGGTTTTAGTTAGAAAGATTCAATACTTCATTCAGCACTTTAATTGCTGTTTTTTGTTTCTATAGATTGACTCGCAAAGAGAGAAATTGTTGCACATCTATAAAAAAACAGGAATGGAGGTAAAAAAAACCCACCTGTAAAAGAACTGATTCAATTTCTAATGCAGATAACTTGTATCCACCAACCTTCATGATATCAGCACTGGTACCTCATCAATGTCATAAAAAAAGGAGAGAAGAAGAAAAATGAATTCATAAGCGAGAAGTCCTTTAAGTATCTGCGTTGTTTCAAAGATGACTAATGAGTCTTTGTGAATAAGCAACAAAAAGTCCACCAATTAAATGCTAATGATTTTGCTATTATTAGTGGCTCCCTTCAGTTCGAGGGCAAACAACTAAAAATTCTGCATAAGCAAAAGCTTCCTTCACAAGGCTTTTAAAAGTTAAACTGCTACCAGAAGTATATTTTGCAACATGTAGCTCACTCACCTCCACACCCGGAAATGGTTTTCCAACCGTGCCTGCTTTCCGCTCACCTCTTAAGGGGTTTGATATTGCCATGACAAACTAAAAACATTGGAAACCATATATGTATAAGCTTAACTCATCTTTTCAGTTTTGGAAAATATTAAACTGCATCGACCTCTTCAAAAAGTGATAATAGTAAATTGAAAGTAATGAAACTGGATATCACTTACCTCCGTCATGCCATATCGTTCCAAAAGACGATGTCCTGTGATTGGTTTCCCATTGTTGTATTACAGGAAGAGGGAGTGCAGAAGAACCACACATCTATGAGAAATAAATAAGGTTCTTAGTTAAGGGCATTCACCAAAGACTCGAATACAGAGGGACAACCAAATCTGAATTTAAAGAACATTTTGCACAACAATAGGGTAGTTCACTGCAGGGGCTATAGTTGATATATCTAAATTATAGACTGTCATACGCATTTCCGGTAAAGATCCAATAAAAAATATTATAAAAAAAATAAAAATAAAAATAAAAAGCACCTTACTTCATACTACAAATTAAAAACAAAAATGTTATTGGGTCAAGAAACAGCTTTCAGGCTACTTACCATTAGACGCAACTATTTTGCGGCATAGGCAGAGGCGGCTTTTAGCTCTGGATCCATTGCTTCATGAGCTTGTATCAATCGAGCATACATGGTTGGAACCTACACAAAAATAGCTATAACTTGCTGTCCAACTAAATAAAGATAATTGTAAACACGAAAAATTCCTGAAACAAGAAACAAGAATACGTGTACAAAATAATATTTTTTGTGTTTAATGATTTTGGGGTTACGATCTCTCTCAAATTTGGTCCTCTGATTCTATCTTCGTAGGGTGTAGGTTTGTGGATGAGTTGTTGATCCAAAGGGCCGTCGGGGCTTGATCTAAGGATGAACAGTTGATGAACGGATCTTCAAGGGGCGTTGGGCTTAATCTTGAAGAATGGGTGTATGGGTTTGTTGAGGTTGTTGATCCAAAGGGCCGTTGGGGCTTGATCTTAGGATGAACGGTTGATGAACGTATCTTCAAGGGGTGTTGGGCTTGATCTTGAAGAATGGGTGTATGGGTTTGTTAAGGTTGTTGATCCAAAGGGCCGTTGGGGCTTGATCTTAGGATGAACAGTTGATGAATGATGAACATTTTCTTCAAGGGGCCGTCGGGGCTTGATCTTGAGTCGGTGGAAGTTCTTCAAGGGCCGTTGGGGCTTGACCTTGAAGGAGGATTTGACGAAGAACGAAGAGTGTTTTCTTGATCCTTCGGGATTTGCTTGAGAGCTTTAGAGTTTCAATGCTTCAAGGTTTTGGTGTGATGTAAATTCCCTCTTTTCTTTCTTCCCCAAAATGAATGCATTGGCTTCCTATTTATAGAATTCCAAAACTTGATTTTTGGATTTAAATAATCAGATGAAATAAATCATTTCTGCCAGGTATTGACACGTGTCCTATTTGATGACTTTTCCAATTTATTTCGATTTTTCGTTGAGTCACACGCTACATGTAAAATTTATGTGACACGTGAGTGTTGAAATTTTAATTATTGGTCAACATTCATTTCACAGAAATTTTGATGTCTACAAATGCCCCCACTTCAAGGCGCGTCGTAGACATGTGTTTGTCACGTGTAGAAGATGCGTTTTGAAGTCCCTTAATGTAGATGTCAACCCAAGGGCCGTCGAGGCTTGATCTTGAATTGGGCTGGAAATTTCTTCAAGGGCCATCGATGCTTGATCTTGAGTTCGACTGTGGAAGATTTTCTGGTTTTCTCCAATCGTTGATTTTCCACAGGCTTAATCTTGAACTGGGCTGGAGGATTCTTTTGGTCTCCTCCGAAGGTCTGAACTTACTCCTTTTATCTGGAGTTGAATTTGATTCAAGGGTGGTGAACACTTGATTTTGAATCGGACTTGTGATTTCTTCAAGGGCCATCGAGGCTTAATCTTGAGTGAAAATAAGACCATGAGCGGTTTCAGGATTCAGACACATGGCAGGCAAGCACGAGGTGGAGGTGATGACCTGTTTATTTGTTCAATCTTTCCAATTCATATTTGAAGAGAGTTAGAGGATGACTCAGCATATGCAGTTGTTGCGTTTGCTGACAATCCACAAGATTGATGTTTCATTGTCACTCGTCTTAGCTGTTCTCCAAGCAGATGTGGTCCCTTCTCTGGAAGTGTATCAACCGTTGAAGATGACTACTCGAGAGCAACGCTAGGTAAGCAACCAGGGAATAGATTCCAGGCAGTCGGTTCCAGATCGGAAGACTGATTCAAAGTGTCGGCTGATTGCTCTCCTTCTCTTTGCCCTGCGAGTAAGAACAAGGACAAATGAAAGGACATGGAGAAAGCATGATATGAGATACTTTTGCTTTTTGAAGAAGTGTTGACGATTTAACAGCGTCGCGCAGGCGAGGCTTTGCTCTTTGGCGACGGCGCCAGCGGAGGGTTGTTGAGGCTTCTCGAGCTCTTTGATTAGAACAATGATGTCGAGCTTGGATTTGACTTAAACTCCTCTGTCTGGATGGTTCTGCAGGGGAAGGTGTTGCGCTCCAACAATTTGTTCCAGCTCCTTGTACCGCATTCTTTTCTGCTTGTTTCTTTTACATAGCCCGAGGTGGTGCGCAACCCTTTGCCTTTAAATGGTCTTTCAGGGCATCATTTCTTAGTAATTCATCCATGCTTGGCAGCTTCAGTGTAAAGAGCCGACACTCCGTCACCTGTCCTGGAGTATGCGCTGAGGGAATTCAAGACTCACCAACAGTTGAAGACGAGCACTCGAGAGCAACGCTAGGTAAGCAACCAGGCAAAGGTTCTTTGCTTTCGAAGAAGCAGTGAATGAATCAGCACATATATTTGTTGTGCTTGTCTCCACATGCTTCGATGTATCATTTTCACTTGCCTTACTTGCTCCCTTTGTAGAAGTGGTATTTCCTTATGCAGGTTTGGCATCTTCTCTCGTAGTATTTGTCCTCTGATACAGGAGTGGAATGCAAACCTTGCATTTGAATGGACCCTCACTTCTTGGTGGCAGCGCAAGTTTGAGTGGAGGTTCCGACATATTGCTTTCTCTGTCCTTGTCTTGGCAGGTGAGAACAAGGGCAAAGGAAAAGATAGGGAAAAAGCATGATATGAGATACATTTGCTTTCGCCCTTGATGATATGAGATACTTTTGCTTTTGAAGAAGCAGCGAATGAATCAGCACATATATTTGTTGTGTTTGTCTCCACATGCTTCGATCTACCGTTTCCTCCTGCATCATCTGTACTCCAGGCATCTGGTATCTTCTTTGGGGAAGAAGAAAATTGAGTATTTCGAGAGGCTTTGCTGGGAGTGCGCCTTCAGAGGTGAGGAAGAGTTGGGCATTTTTTTTTTTTTTTTGCAGGTCTGCCTTGCCATAAAAGATGAAGGTCGACATATATAGGGATTTCCCAATAACAAGTGGTGGTACTGTTCCTTTACCATTGTCGACAACTGTTGGGTAATTGAAACAGTAAAATTCATGCGTTCTCAACTTTGTCAGAAATCTTTGACAAAGTTGCTTGTAATGTCTGCAGAGTTGAGGTTACATGTGAAAGGTACTGACAAGTTTTGATCCAGCAAATCCGGTTTTTTTGAAATTCAAAGAGTGATGACTCTTCGATCCTTGAATAAGCGGCCCAGCTTTTGAGGTTGACGAAAGTGTGGTAGTTGGGATAATGACCTCCACGCGTTTTCAACTTTGTCAGAGATCTTTGACAAAGTTGCACGTGTTATTTGAAAAGCCGAGATTGTGTTTGAAGAGCGTTGCCGAACTTTATGCAGGAAAATCCGGCTTTTAAGATTTGAAGAGTGGTGTCTCTTCAATTTTTTTTTAATCGGTGGTTGTGTCACCTCTCCTTTTATAGAGGTATCGATCACCTCCAACATGCACACTTTGAGGATTGCCCATTCGTGAAAATCGTCTCCGGTGTATTTTGTTTTAACGGTCCTTTGAGATTTTACTCCATCCAACCCTTCTCTTTTAACACCTTTGAAAATGGCTAACCCATCTAACATTTGCTTAGATTTGAGTCTCAGCAGTGATACGGGTGCGCCGCGTCAAGGTAATGTATGGCGCCCGTCTTTCTTATCTTCTAGTGGCCCTCTTACAGGTGAAGACTCCGTGATGAAGGATGCAACAACAGCTACAATAGTAGCTAGGAACGTCCTCACTCCTAGAGATAGTAGGCTGCTTTCAGGACGGTCCGATGAGTTGGCCGTTCAAGAGTCCCTAGCTCTCAGTGTTCAGTGTGCGGGCTCCGTGTCCAACATGGGCCAACGCCTACTTGCTCGATCCCGTCAAGTTGAATCATTGATGGCGGAGGTGGAAAATCTTAAACAAGAGATCCAACAGCTTAAGCGCGATAATAGAGGTTTGCACGTGCTTGCAAATAATTATTCGACGAGCATGAAGAGGAAGCTTGATGAGCTGCAAGAATCTGAAGGTCGAATTCAAAGTGACCGTCACAGGCTTGCGGCTTTCTTCCAGAGGCACCTTTTTCCTGCGTCATCTAGCGTTCTACCAAGTATTGAGGCCTCGAATGATCTATCTTCGATGCCTTCCGCTCATGGAGTTTTGCCAAGTAGTGGGGCTTCACGTGAACAACCTTTGTGAAAGCTCCATCTTTTTTTCTTTTTTTTTTTTTTTTTTTTTTTTTTTTTGTACGCACTTGTAATTTGTCGGAGATCAATGGACATGCTTTATTTTATTCAGTGTATTGTGCTAAATACAGATAAAACATATATATCACCAAGATGTGTTATTTCCCTTTTTTTCTTTTTTTTTTCAATCAGACTTTTGCAAGTGGTGCCATGCACCACCCTCTTCTTATTTTCTTCTTTGCAATAATTATGTCGCCCTCCCTTTTTTTTTTTTTTTAATCAAACTTTTGCAAGTGGTGCCGTGCACCACTTTCTCCTTATTTTCTTCTTTTCAATAATTCTGTCGCCACTACCCTTTTTTTCTTTTTCTTTTGACTTGCTAATAGTAGCATGCATCATCTTTTTTTTTTTTTTTTTTTCTTCTTCTTCTTTCTGTATAATTGCTCTCGGTGCGCCTGACACCATCAATACTTTTCTTCTTTATTATCATTTTGTTTATTTATTTATTTTATTTTATTTATATATATATATATGGTGCTCTGCAAGGCTAGGTTTGTGGGTGAAAACCCAGGCCGAGTCCGAGAAAAGACGAAGGAGCAAAGGGTGTACGTGCTGCTGAAGCTGATCGGTAGAAGGAGATGGCTCGCAGAGGAGGACGAAGACGGACAGAGAGCTGGAGTCGAGCTTGGAGGTAGTGCAAAGCGTCGAGCTTCACGATCGGCTAGTCGTTTGACAGCGGTCACTGAAGTTCTTCGCCGATTTTGACCACGGTGGCCGGAGTGAGGAGCTTGAGGTAGTTAGTGGATGCTGTTGTTGCGGCTATGGAGTTTGGAGAGCTGAAGCAGTGGAGTTCGGAGAGCTTGAAGATGGAGCACAGCCGTGAGGAGGTCAATGATCGAAGGGAGAAGGCCGCGCTGCTCAACCTTAGAGAGAGACAAACTGCCCATACAGCAGCATGAAGATCTTACTGGGGTAGATGGGCAGAATGGAGAGCATGGACGAAGAGCTCAACGAAGACGCTGCAGACGACGTCGCTGGAGAGCTATTGAACTGCTGTTGCTGTTTGCTACAAGGGACACCGCTCGCTGCGGAGGGAGTGCGCTGGAGCTTGTACCTGTGCAGCTTCCATGGCGTACATAATCTGAAGCAAGTTGCTGTCTTGTTGGTCAGAGACGAAGATTTTGACAGAGAAGTGAAGAGGCCGCCTGTGAAGTTGTTCGAAAACAGCATCGGCTTAAAAAGCCAGCCAAAACTCTCGAAGTCAACTTCAACTTGCATTTGATGATGATTGTGGACTTCCATGCAACTGTTGCCGCTGTGCTGGTGGGCAGAAGGGGATGAGCAGCTTGGAGTCGCAGGGAGACAGCTACAGTGCCGCTTCGTTGAAAGGAGTCCTTGGAGGCGAAAGCAACTCGAAGGTGAACCCGTCAGACTTCTTCACCGTCGTGTCCGTGCACGACAAGTAAACGTTGTTGTTGTTGCAACTGTTGATTAAACGTACCGCCGTCGTTACCGTCATGATTGTGATCATCAAGGTCGTCGTCCATGGGGAAACACCGCCATGTTTGATTCGGCGATTGAGAACCGACATGCTGGAGCCGGAGCTGCAGAGTGAGGTGTTAAGTGACGTGAAGTTTGGTGGCTGGCCGAGTTGGCGGGCGACGAGGAAGCTGGCCTGGTGGGCGCGGGCGTTTTAGCGAATTTGATGATGGATTTGGCGATGGAGGTGCGACACATCCAGGAATCTCGCCGGTCCTTTCAGTTGGCTAAAACGAAAGTGGTGAGACGGCGACTTAGGATGAGATCGAGGAGAACTTCTCAAGACACCCAACTCCCCCTGCACAGGAAAACCATGGCGAACAGAGACGGCGGTCAGAATATGCGGAAGTAAGCTTGACGAGGAGAACATGAAGAAGGCGGGGCGAATCAACAGGAGGAGGTACGGGTCTCGCAAGTGATGATGATGATGAATCGAACGGCGCGGCAACAGCAGAGGCAGCGGAGGTGAAGAGAAAGATGGGTAGAGGGACGGCAGCTTTTGGGACCTTGACGCGTCGACTCCGAGGACCCTTGACGGACTTGTCGGATCTTCACCGAGTGTTGGTCAAACTTGCCAGGAGCTTCAAGGCCGAGGCTTTGATGTCTTTCTTTGTTGGTCTGAGGCAATCCAAGCAGAAAGCTCGGCGCGCCGCTTCTCTTCCAGCCACCGCTCCCCGCTCTTCACATTGATGTCGATGGAATCAGGCTCTCTGCCATTAGAAGAGAAGCATGTAATCGTAGACAACCCAAACCTTCCTCTCTGTTTGGTGGGTCGGAGCTTGTTGGAGTGGAGCTTGGCCTAGAAGGTTTTGGCGGAAGATCGGTCTTGGTTGAGCTGCAGTTGCGTCTTGAGTGACACCATCTGGGTATTTCCAGTGACTAATTTCCGAGCTCGAAATTGAATCGGGAAGATTCAAGAGAGACAGACGGAGACAAAGGCTTGGAGCCGAGTAACGATGGGCTTTGAGAGCTGGGCCCGGATTTGTAGCTGGGCTCGCTGGCTTTGGAAAGAGGAATAAAAAGTTTTGGAGCCGGCCCTCTCTCTTTTTTTTTGCTCTGTTTTTTTTTGTAATCAGACTTTTTCCTTTAAAGAAATAAAATGTTTGCATTCTTGAATTTGCTCTTTATTCTTCAAAGTGTTTTTTTTTTTTTTTTTTGATGTGACTGTACTTGAAGTTTTGAAGTTTCAAGTTGCCTACGTACCCTTGGTTGAGGAGGGATCAAGTCATGACGTAGTTCAAATGAGTGATGGTTTTGATGATGATTTTGCCGTACACAGTTTATGCTCTTGCGGGCCAGGAGCGTGGTGCGTTTGCTTTAGGAGTAGTAGCGCTTCAAAAATCTGCCGTTGATGGGGCCGATCTTCAACCCGTCTTCTGCCATGATTAAGTAGGCGCCATTGGTGTAGATCTCTTGTATTACGTAGGGTCCATCCTACTTTGATGTGAACTTGCTTTTTGTCTTATGAGTTGTAATGATAGGCCTACGCAATGCCAGCACGAGATCTCTGGCTTGGAAAGACCTTGGGCGGACTTTCTTGTTGAATGCCTTGGATAACCGTGCTTGGTAGCATTCCAAGTGTTGTTGAGCTTCGAGCCTTCTCTCATCCAGCGCTTCCAACTCCTGAAGGCGCAACTTTGCATTTTCTTCATTAGTCAAGCCTTCTTGTATAGCCATCCTTAGTGAGGGAATTTGACTTTCGAGCGGTAGAACAGCTTCTACGCCATATACGAGAGAATAAGGTGTAGTTTGGGTAGGAGTCCTATGTGTAGTCCTATATGCCCAAAGTGCTTCACTTATTCTTTCATGCCAGTCTCTCTTTGTTCGGCCGATTACCTTTTTCAGGAGGTTGCACAGCGTCTTGTTGAATGCTTCCGCGAGGCCGTTGGCCGGAGCATGATACATGGAAGACTTGTGCTGCTTGAACTTGTATTTGTCGCAAAGCTCGTCCACGAGTCGGTTGGAGAACTGCTTTCCGTTGTCAGTGATAATGTAGCGAGACACCTCATATCGGTGGATGATATGCTCCTTGATGAAACGAACAACAGTTTCCTTTTTTACTTCCCTTAAAGGTATGGCTTCAGCCCACTTGGAGAAGTAATCTGTTGCAGCTAGGATGTAAGCTTCCCCTGCAGATAACTTTGGCGTAATTGGTCCTACAACGTCCAATCCCCATGTGTCGAACGGCCATGAAGCAACTGTATGGTGTAATGGTTCAGGCGGTTGATGTATGAAGTTGGCATAGAATTGGCAGGCTTGGCACCTTTTGGCGTGTTCCAGGCAGTCCTTCACCATGCTCGGCCAGTAGTAACCCATTCTTTTAAGCTGGAAATGTAGCTTTGGTCCAGATTGATGTGCCCCACACACACCTGAATGTGCTTCTTCCATGGCTTGATTAACTTCTTCCTCACCTAGGCATCTCAGAAGCACTCCTTCAAAAGAGCGTCGGTAGAGTGTTCCTTTGTAGTAAAGGAAGTGAGGTGCTCGTCGACGTATTTCGGAACGGTGTCTAAGATCATCTGGAAGCTTTCCGTGCTCTAAGTAGTCGATCAGCGGCTGTCTCCACTCTTCAGCATCGACTGGAAGTACTGAGATGACATTTATATCATCTAGTGACATTTCATTAACAAGCGGAATCACCCATCTTTGGCAAACTGGCATGTCTGCAACTTCATCTTTTCCTAGTGTCCTACTCGAGGCTAGATTGGCGAGAGCGTCTGCCATTTGATTTTCCTTTCTTGGCACATGTTCTAGTGTCACAGCTTCGAACTTTTGTAGTAGTTGGGTCGCTAGCCGGAAGTATGGGACGAGATCATCTTTCCTCACCTCATATTCAGTTAAGAGTTGATTGATTATGAGCTTGGAATCGCCATATACCTCAAGAGCTGTGATTTCCATGTTGATCGCCATTTGGAGCCCGATGATCAATGCTTGGTACTCAGCAACATTGTTGGAGCATAGCTCATTCAGTTGGAAGGAGTAAGGTAGTATTTGCTTTTGTGGCGACATGAATACTACTCCTGCCCCCGCTCCGTCTGCTCGTGCGGATCCGTCGAAGAACATCGTCCATGTCGGGAAGATGTCGATGTAGAACACCTCCTCGTCAGGCAAGTCGTCTAAGATTTTCCAATCAGCCGGGATTGGATGATCGGCAAGGAAGTCTGCTAACGCTTGTCCCTTGACGGCTTTAGCTGGGACGTAGATGATCTCATATTGATTAAGAAGCAAAGCCCATTTAGCGAGTCGCCCTGTCAAGACTGGCTTAGTCATAACGTATTTAAGAGGGTCGGCTTTAGCAACCAAGTGGATGGTGTAAGCATGCATGTAATGTCTGAGTTTCTGAATGGCAAACACCAAAGCGAGGCACATCTTTTCTATTGGGGAATAGTTCAACTCAGCGCCGGTGAGAGTTCGACTGAGGTAGTAAAGTGCTCCTTCTTTTTGGGATTCATTCTCTTACGCCAAGAGTGCTCCGATTGAACTTTCCTAAGCAGCAATATACAATATGAGTGGTTTCCCGGGCACAAGTGCCCCCAGGACAGGTGGACTTGACAAATATTTCTTTATGCTTTCAAAAGCATTATGGCATGCTTTGTCCCATACGAATGGAACATCTTTCTTCATAAGGCGACTAAACGGTTGACAACGCCCTGCGAGGTTGGAGATGAAGCGTCTGATGAAGGCTAACCGTCCTTATAGACTTTTCAGCTCGTGCAGGTTTCTTGGCTCGGGCATGTTTTGAATGGCCTTGATCTTTGATTGGTCTACTTCAATACCACGGTGCTTGAGGATGAAGCCGAGGAATTTTCCAGAGGTGACGCCAAACACACACTTTAACGGGTTCATCTTGAGGTTGTATTTTCGCAGCCTCTCGAACACTATTCGCAGATCCTTCAAGTGGTCTGATCTTTTCTTCGTCTTAACCACCACATCATCTACGTAACATTCTACGTTTTTGTGTAGCATGTCATTGAAGATTTTCTGCATTGCGCGTTGATACGTAACTCCAGCGTTCTTTAGACCAAAGGGCATCACCTTGTAGCAGTAGATACCTTTTGGAGTACGAAAGGCTGTTAGTTCCTCGTCTTCGAGGGCCATGTGAATTTGATTGTACCCAGAAGAGCCATCCATGAATGATAATGCCTCATGGCCAGTGGTTGCATCCACCATGATTTCAATGATTGGCAAGGGGAAGTCATCCTTTGGGCAAGCATCGTTGAGGTCTCGAAAGTCTACGCAAACACGTATTTGTCCTGATTTCTTAAGGAAAATGACGATGTTGGAGATCCACTTAGGGTATTGCACTTCTCGAATAAAGCCTGCTTCGATTAGCTTGTCGATATCGACCTCGATTTGTGGGATAAGCTCAGATCGATAGCGTCTTTGAGTTTGCTTTATCGGTCGTGTTTCAGGCTTGACCGCAAGATGATGAACAGCGATGATAGGGTCCAGGCCGGGCATTTCTTTGTAGGTCCAGGCAAAGACGTCTTTGTACTCTAACAACAGCTGATAATACTCCTCTATCTCATCTGTACTTAATAATGCACTTACGAAGATAAGCTTTGGTTCCTTGCTTGTACCTAAGTTGAGTTCCTTGAGATCATCGATCGTGGCTTGCCCCCCATCTTCGAGCTGTGGTGGTGCAGCAGTGACATCTTCCTCGGGGATTTCGTCTTCTTTACCTTCTTGAACCGTGATGTGGAAAACATCTTGGATCTCCTCTTTAGCGCTGTCTTCTCGAGCTTGTTGGCATAAGGATTGTCTGGTGTTCTGGGAGAGGCGTTCATCGCAATCTTCATAGGAAGGAGCCTTGACCGAGTAATTAAAGAAGTCTTCTGGGAAGAGGTCGCACATTGTGATGGGGATGGACGATCTTTGTGTCGAAATTTCATTATCTCCAACACTTTCACATTGTTCTGGAGGTTGGCGAAAGCTGTTTTCCCTCCTTTCTGATTGGTGCACTTGTGGAGAAGACATATGTTTCTCGTGCAGTTTCTTCGGAGTGACATGAGTCCATCCTTCAATTTCTCTTGACTTGGAGCATGCCCCCAACAGTCGAGGTGAAGACTTTGAGTCGAAAGAGCCAGAAGTAACATCTTTCTTAGGGATTTCATCTTCAGTGCCGTTCTCTTGGGTTTGTTGGCATGAAGATTTGCCAGTGTGGACGATGATGCGCCTCCTTACCTTCAGTGGTCCTTTTGTGTCGACCTCTAGGATTGCTTGGCGCTTCATCCTTGAAGGAATCAAGCTTCGAACATCGTCTTTTTCTCCTAACCCATCGAGCTTTTCTTCCTTTGGTGTTGTCTTCCTCTTTCCAAAAGGCTTCTCATTATCTTCAAATCTTTCTGAAGCTGATCGTCGCAGAGGAGAGATAACTGTGTTGCTTTGTTTCTTAAGCTTTAACAACCTTTCAAAAACAGAGCTTTGGGATGTCGGCGCGTTAAGCCTCTTGAAGACAGAGGTTCGGTCTTGACCACCAATGCGATTAAGCACTGAAGTTCTGGAGCTTGAATGGCTCATCCTATCGAAGACCGACGTCCGAGGGGAGGGTTTAGGCTCTTCTTGGTCTTGTTCAATGCTCACGCTGACGTATTGAGTGCTAGTGTTTTTCGCTTTGTTTGAAATCAACACAGGTGCATTTGGTGTGAAACCAAGTCCGGCTTTGTTGTTGTCAACTCCGTAACCATGCTTCTTCAACTTCTTTTGAGTTTTGGTGAGGTAACGTTCTTCGTCATTGACAGTGTTTGAAACCTTCTTTCCAGCCACCGCAGAAGAAGCGAAGTCGTACCCGGCCTTTGACATGAGTTTGTAGGCGTTAGGGTCGAAACCTTCCTCGGTCCTCTTGGTTGGAAGAAAGCTTGATTCCACCTTCTTTGGTAGAGCTTTTATGAAGCCTTGTGGTAGTCTTGCGACCTTAGCACCCCCTAGCTGTGTCAAAGGCAAAACTGCATTTGTCTTGAGCAACTTCACATTATCCGTGTGCCACTGTGTGTCGGCTTTTCTTGTTCCAGTTTCGAATGGAGATTGACCATTCTTTCTTCTTGACATCGGGATATACCGAAATATGGGTGCGTTCGGTTCTTCTGACGGCATCCTACTCCCTTTGGTTGTTGCAGGTTTAGCAAACTTGTCATCGTCTTTGCTTGAAGATGGCATAGTCTGCTCTTTTTGCTTTTTAGGCATGACTTGCCACTCCTGTTTTTTAGGTGCTGCTTTGCCCGTGGATCTGATATCTTCCGGAAGGGCTTCAGGTACCATGTCTTCATCCATGTAGAACTTGGCGTCTGCAAAGTGTGATCCGGCTTTGGTGAATGGCTTGGTATCACCTTGGATCACCTTCACTCATTCTCGGTAAAATTTTAGGCATTGGTGAAGGGTGGACGGCACTACCCCATTTGTGTGGATCCAAGGTCTTCCTAAGAGCAAGCTGTAGGAAGTTCTTGCATCAATCACGTGGAATATCGTGCTTGATTTGAGCTCTCCCATGGTCATCTCTACTCGGATCATGCCCATCGCCCTTTGTCCTCCTTGGTTAAAACCCTGGATCAGCAGACGGCTCAAGGATAGTTCATTCACCTTGATGCCGATTATGGTCATTGTTGATTTTGGCATGATGTTTATGGCCGACCCACCATCCACAAGCATGCGGTTGACTTTGTATTCCCTTATGTACCCGGAGACGAAGAGAGGACGGTTGTGAGGCTTTGATCCCAACAGTAGGTCTTCGTCAGTGAAGTTAATTACGTCATGGGTGGCACAACATGTGGCACATTCATGTGGCTGAAGCTTCGAGCCTTCGTCGTTACTTTCTTGCACTTCGTGGTCGCCGGGACCTGCCAAGACTGCTGCTAGTGCTCTTCGCATTTTTTTTGGCAATGGTAGCGCTTCCTCGATGCTAAAGTGTGTTGGCAGACCTTCCTCAGGTGTGAGGGTCTTTTCTACCTCAGTGGCGATAGCTTTGCCTTTTGAGGGCTCTTCTATTTCTACTTCAACCATGTGACAGGCCACGGTAGTGCACTGTTGGAAAAAGTCATTCGGGAAGTACTCACGCAAGGAAACGGGAATGCGTGGCTCCTGCTCCATAGGTTCCCTAGCATATGTTGTTTTATTATGCTTTATGTTTCTTTTAGGCTTCGCATTGTTGCGGCCGTGGTGATTTCTTCTTTGTTCCACATTTGGCTGTATGACTCGTGGTCTTGGTTTCCTTGTCTTTTTGTAGGCTACCAATATCCATCCTTCTTCATTATCAGCATGTGCATCTTGGTCACTTCCCTCTAGTGATGGTTGTGTAGGAGGTGCCGTGCAGCTTGAGCATTCACAGGAATGGTCAGGTGTCGCTTGGAGAAGCACAGGATTAAACGATCCAAACGCAATTGTAGTGGTATGCGTTGCGGCCGTGTCCTCAAGGTCGAGCTCGATTTGCCCTTGTTGTGCTAGCTTCATGATGAGTTCTTTAAGGACGAAGCACTTGCCAACAGGATGGCTCACAATACGATGGTACTTGCAGTACCTAGGATCGTTTGTGCGATTCATTTCTTCAGGACGCTTGCATTCGGGTAGCTCAATCACCTTTTTTTCCAGCAAGTCATCTAACATGGCAGCCATGTCAGAGTCAGGAAAAGGGTACGTTTTCTGTTCCAACTCTCTCAAGGTGCTCTTGTATCTGTCTTGGGTGCGAGAAGGCTCACTTGTCTTTATCTCCTTCGCTTTCTTCTTGGAGGAGATCTTGATGGGCGCTGAGGAGGTCTTGATGGGGGTAGTGTTGACGGTGAAAGCTTCCTTAGCGGGCTTCTTCCCGGTCTTGTCTACATTTGGGGCGAATACTTTATCCTTATTGAAGTTAGTAATCGGCTCCTTTTTCCCGTGATTAGCGATACTCAGCTCCATGTTGTGGGAACGAGTTGCTAGCTCTTCGAATGTTCTTAGTTTTATGCCTTGGAGGATGTAATGTAACCCCCAGTGCATGCCTTGAACACACATCTCAATGGCAGAGGTTTCAGAAAGCCGATCTTTGCAATCCAGACTTAAGGAGCGCCATCTATTTATGTAGTCGACGACAGGTTCATCTCTCCACTGTTTCGTACTGGTCAGCTCTAGCATGCTTACAGTACGACGAGTGATGTAGAAACGGTTGAGGAATTCCCTTTCTAGCTGGTCCCAACTGTTGATAGACTCAGGTTCGAGGTCAGTGTACCAGTCAAAAACATTACTTTTCAGCGAACGCACGAACTGTTTGACGAGGTAGTCTCTCTCTGTCCCAGCATTGTTGCAAGTTTCAATGAAATGGGCGACATGTTGCTTCGGGTTGCCTTTTCCATCGAACTGCATGAATTTTGGGGGCTGATAACCCCTTGGCATCTTCAAAGCATCAATCTTCTTGGAGTAAGGCTTTGAGTACAGTACGGAGTCATGCGAGCTTCCTTCGTACTGTGTCTTGATAGTGCTTGCGATCATCTCCTGTAGCTGCTGGATAGAGAGAGATCCCATGAATGCCGTTGCTTGGTCTAGCTTCGGCTTCTCTTCAACTTTCTCCGCTGGTGGCTCCTCTTCTTCGTCGACTTCTTTCTTTAATAGGCCAACGTTTGGGTCGACCTTCACGTCGGGCAGCGCATCTAGTTGGTTGACAAGTGCGGCAATCTGCAAGTCCTTCTCTTCCACAGTCTGTGTGAGCTTTGCGATTGCTTCATTCATCTGAGCTAGCTGCTCCTCGATTGAAGTTGCTCCAGTGGTCATGACTTGCATGGTTGTACTGCCGCTCGAATCAGCGTTGGAGAGTAGGGACTCTGAGTATTTCCTCGAGCTTTCCCCCCTTGATGCCCTTAGCGAGGCTAGGGTGATCACAGGCTCGTACCTCAGGTGCTCTTGTTCCTTTGACAGAGTTAATGCAGGGGTGGAAGCTGCGGCAAAAAGATCTCTTGCCTTACTTCGGGTTATGATGCCCGAAATATCACCACTTGCGGCGATGATGTTCTTGTTTTTTGCTTTGATTGCAGGAACAGCTTGATCCTTTCTTGATGCCATTTGCGTTTTTCGATGATTTGAGGATAAAGATGAGAGGTAGAGAGTATCCCACCGGGCGTGCCAAGTTTGTAAACACGAAAAATTCCTGAAACAAGAAACAAGAATACGTGTACAAAATAATATTTTTTGTGTTCAATGATTTTGGGGTTACGATCTCTCTCAAATTTGGTCCTCTGATTCTATCTTCGTAGGGTGTAGGTTTGTGGATGAGTTGTTGATCCAAAGGGCCGTCGGGGCTTGATCTAAGGATGAACAGTTGATGAACGGATCTTCAAGGGGCGTTGGGCTTGATCTTGAAGAATGGGTGTATGGGTTTGTTGAGGTTGTTGATCCAAAGGGTCGTTGGGGCTTGATCTTAGGATGAACGGTTGATGAACGGATCTTCAAGGGGCGTTGGGCTTGATCTTGAAGAATGGGTGTATGGGTTTGTTGAGGTTGTTGATCCAAAGGGCCGTTGGGGCTTGATCTTAGGATGAACAGTTGATGAATGATGAACATTTTCTTCAAGGGGCCGTCGGGGCTTGATCTTGAGTCGGTGGAAGTTCTTCAAGGGTCGTTGGGGCTTGACCTTGAAGGAGGATTTGACGAAGAACGAAGAGTGTTTTCTTGATTCTTCGGGATTTGCTTGAGAGCTTTAGAGTTTCAAGGCTTCAAGGTTTTGGTGTGATGTAAATTCCCTCTTTTCTTTCTTCCCCAAAATGAATGTCTTGGCTTCCTATTTATAGAATTCCAAAAATTGATTTTTGGATTTAAATAATCAGATGAAATAAATCATTTCTGCCAGGTATTGACACGTGTCCTATTTGATGACTTTTCCAATTTATTTCGATTTTTCGTTGAGTCACACGCTACATGTAAAATTTATGTGACACGTGAGTGTTGAAATTTTAATTATTGGTCAACATTCATTTCACCGAAATTTTGATGTCTACAATAATTATTTTGCAACTAAATCAGTATGCTGAGACATGCAATGCAAGGATGCATACCAAGTTTACCACTAAAATGTATGCCTTGAAGATTATAAAACCAATAAAAAAATGAACAGCCAGCAGATAACTGATGTTTAAAATAAGATGACATTTCCCAAAGTTTTAAATTCCAGTGAAATTATAATATGTTACACCCTGCAATAGATCTTCTTTAGCATTAAAATCCTTGACATACAAAGTGCACTTACTCCAGTAAAGACCGTTATGCCATCTTCTGCTTTAGATCCATTAATTGGATATGCTTCTCGCCACGTCTGCCAAATACCCCTCACGCTAAATTTTGGCATAAACTCAACCTTCAACAGCACAAACAGATATTACAACCAGAACTGTCATGAATAGCTCAGCAAGACATGTGCACAAAAACATGCACGCTCCACAGAAGACAATGGCAAAAGCCTACAGTTCACAAAGCAACCAAAGAAAACAAAAAAGACTACCGTGGAACCTGCGTAGAGAGGGGCAAGTACAGCATTGAAAAGCCCATGAACATGTATTTTGTAGGTTAAGGATCCATTAAAGCATGTTTCAGACCACTTGTCCAAGCCACATACCAATTAGATGCACAACTAAAATTTCGAATCGAATTTCTAACAGAAATAGAAGACACTGAAGACATCAGCTAAAAGTAAGCTGAGACTGCATTTGAAAACTTTACAATTTTGCAAGCGAATACATAAAAATTGAAGGATATGATGTAGAGGTAGACAATTCAAAAATTGATCAGCAGATGTATACCCCCAAGCTTCTGCCAAGGTTTGGACCTGAAATTGAGTTATCAAGGAAAAATTTAGAACCATAAGTAACACCAATCGATGTCCTACACCTAACCAGACAACCATTCTATTGGTGAAACGAAATATAGCTAAATCTTTGCTTGCAAGGATAGATAAAGTGCATACTTGTACATTGATGCTTTTGTGTGTGTGAACAACTCCTTTCGGCTTTCCCGTTGTGCCACTAGTGTATATAACTAATGCAGGATCCTCACCTGCACAACAAAAAATGACAGCATCCCAATACAGAAGATAAATTTACGTATTCTTAAAGACAAAAGATCTCTCTTACTTGATTGTTTTATATTCCGGTGAAAAATTGCATCTGCATCTATTCCTCCTACTTGTAAACTACCAGCTCCACTTTCTGGTGAAGAACTACTGGGAACTGGTGGAATAAGAGAAGTTTGGGCAGCACATTTAGCAGCAACATTTTCCATCAGTTGCACATGCTCTTCAGTACTCAATATCATTGAGACGTCCTGTAAATGTAGATAATGATTAAAGGCCGATAGATTTATGCCAATAATAAAAGACAAAAAGACAGGATGAAGATAAGGTATGGCGGCATGGATTAAGACTAGTTAATGTATATATAGGCCTTCTCTATTTCCAACTTAGGACGTGTTTTTTCAGAGATTATACCAAGTTAATCTATACAGCAAGCTTTCTGAATCTACACTTTAATGAAAATTTAGAAACAAAACATAGTAGAAACCTATGAAAGCACTAGTATGGTATTGGGCTGACATAATTCTGTTTGAATATGAACAACAACATTATTGCTCATGATCCATGTCCACTTCAACAGGTTTAAATCGAAGATTTCTAATTTAGAGATTACGAAAAATATGTTACTTCAACAGGTCACCTGGTACTTACCTGAGCGTCCACAGCGTCAAATCACATTTATGCATACTATATTAATTCAATGATCTACTTGTAAATCAATATGCATGGCATTTCTAAACATAATTTCATTTAAATCGATTTTCTGGGAAAAATCTCAAGTATATAGGTATATACGGAAAACCAAAAGCCCACTCACTGGTATGTGGAAGGGTCGTAGCCTCCAAGCCTCGATTGACTGCGCTCGTCCTAAGGATAGGTCTCACCTATATGCGAAACAACTATATAAACGTTATTTTAAAGCACATAAAAGAAACTAGCTAATAACTTCTCATACAATGCTCAAATGGGGTGTTTGAATATACCACCATGATCTACACAACCTCAAGAACATCCCCATATTTTTAGAAAAATTTTCCGATCACCCACACACTGGCCAAGGCGCGGCCACGTGCCTAGCACGCCTAACGAAAAAGTTAACGCTGTAAGGAATATTCCGTTAAAACTAACCTGACGCCGTTAGATGTCGTTAGGAATATTCTGTCAAAGTTTTTTCTTCTCCGGTGAACCACCGCCCGCCGTCGCCGGAAACTGGAAAAATATTCAAAGCTTCATTTCTCACTCGATTTTCAACCAAAATTCATGAAATTTTCACCAAAATGAAGCTTAGGATGAGAAGAACACATTCTTACCAATTTCAAGCCCTAAAATCTCCGGAATCTCGCCGGAGAACCCTCGATAATCCGGCCACCTCGCCAACTCGACTTCCCGATGTCCAAAACACCTCGTTTTTCTTCTCCGAACTTTGTGAGAGTGTTCTAAAGCTTCTTATAAGCTTAGAATCTTCCAAAAATTTCACATTTACGTGTGCATGAACAGTACCTCAAGTCGGAGGTTATGGTTCTCGGGTTTTCCAACGGCTTTACGTCCTAAAAATGGTATAGATGAGCTCATATGGTTACAAGGAATACGAATATGACATCAAAAACCTCGATCCGTGAATGAAATGTTTAGTTTGAGAGTTGTTTGTACAGTTGTACAGAAATGGAAGAAAATCCGAGAGGGGAAGGAGAGAGAGGTTACACGGGAGTGTGGTATGGGTGTGTGTGTGGTCCATATGGTAGCCAACCAAAACAAAAGAAAATAAAATAAACCTAAGTTCTAATTGGGTCCAAACCATTAGGACTTAACATATTTGGTCCACATCCAAAACAAATCACCCACAACATCAACTAACGTCCAAGGGAAAAATAGTCATTTCACATTGTCGATAAAAATAATTCGGGACGGGCTGTCACAATTACCACAAATTTAATAATCAATTTATTTATAATTTCAGTTTATGAACAAGTTTCGTAAATGCATTAAACATTATTAGAAGGGATTCCTTTTAGGAAAAATTACACATAAAGTATACTTTAAGTACTTAATTGTATATTGAGACGAGACTTTTTAAACATTTCAATGAGAGGCAAAAGTTAAAACATGTGAAAAATGACATCATTGTCTTTTTTTCCTCTGGAGTGCAAATTATAAAATTACCCTTTATAATGGAAAAGTTTCTTCGACACTTCTATTTCTTCAACTATTTCTCATTTCTCTCTCTTTCTCTATTCAAGAAATATTGGTTCAATTTAATTATTCGTTGAGCTAATTTCTATTTGAACTAATCAAACATTCGATTAGATTTGAAAAAAAAAATCAATTTAATCGGAAATTTCATATCTAATTATGTGGTCCAACATTTATCCAGCTTTTTTTCAAAAATGTTTGGATTTATAAGTTTTAGGATTCGAATAAGACAATTGCATTTGCAACAAGGTTTATTATTATAATTGCCATTATTGCCAATCTTTTTCAGTTTGGACTTCCAACAAGGTTTATTAGTTAATTCATATCCTGATCACTATATAATGATTCAGTGGGGCACTATTTGAATGAAGGGTAGATGCACCAAACTAGTAAATGGTTTCTTAATGAATGAATGACTTGTAGATCTGCGACCTCTATGCAGCGTACCATTCCATTTTCATTCCCAGTTGGACAATTAAAGTTTCCATGTAGTTTTAACTATTTTTTAGACGGGTAAAATTCCCTTCTTTCTCCCTTTTCAAGTTCAACGTGCCTTGAAATTGGATCAAAGCTTTTTGTTGCTGCTTTATATTATATGATATTCAAATAAAAAAAACAATTCATCGAAGATAACCTTCTTTTTCACAAATTAACAAGAAACCTCTCAGATCTGGTTCAATTTTGTTCCAATTTCTTTTATTTTTTTCATTGATTCGATGTTTGGGTCGTGTTACAGGCACAAATTCCTAAATTTTTTACTTTACTTTCTTCCTCACTTTTTCAGCAGCCACATAGAGCACAAACAAAAAACCGGAAAGGAAAAGCAAAAGGCACATATAGATGAGCAATGAAGAAGCCCTTGAAGGAGTCCTAGTGAAAGAGGCAAACACTGAACTGAAGCATGGCAAACTTCTTGGCTGAGTCCTTAACCTTAAAGTAGCAGACGTTGACACGGTTGAACTGATTCTACAAAAATGGTAGAAGACGGGTTAAACTGATTCTGAAAAAAATGGTCAAAGACTAATTGAACTGATTCTGCAAAAATGGTCGAAGACGGGTTGAACTGATTCTGCAAAAATGGTTGGGGACGGGTTGAACTAATTCTGCAAAAATGGTCGAAGACGTGTTGAACTGATTCTGTAAGAATGGTCGATGACGGATTGAAATGATTCTGCAAAAATGGTTGGGGATGAGTTGAACTAATTCTGCAAAAATGGTCGAAGACGGGTTGAACTGATTCTGTAAGAATGGTCGATGACAGATGAAATTGATTCCGCAAAAATAGTTGAAGATTGTTTGAATTGATTCTGCAAAAATCAGTATTCTAAAAATCGGCCTAGGTGGTTGCCTAGGCGCTGGACGTCAATGGATGGCCACAATTAACTCCTACTCGACTACAAAATCGAAAATAACATTAGGCGACGCCCTAGATAGGATTAGGTAGGACTAGGTGGAGACATACAAGTTTGGGCGGAGTTGGGTGAAAACAAATCGGGCATATAAGAAGACGCCAGAATCTTCAAATTTTGTTATTGCAGAGTCGGTCTCCATGAAGAAAAAGATAACTCTGTTCTCCAAACCTGACTTTAATTACACGATTTCGGAATTAGATCCCCTCATTGGGGATCCTGGGGATCAATGAATACCAATTGTTCATCAAAGATCGTGCAGCCACAATTTTTTCCTTTTTTACATTTTTCACATAAAACGATGCTGCTTTACTTTTGAAAATATAAAAACCATGTAATTGTGACCGCACAATCTTTGATGAACAGTTGGTATTCATTAAAGATTGTGTGGCCATAATTTTTTCATTTTTTACATTTTTCACGCAAAATGTTGAAGCTTTACTTTTGAAAATATAAAAAGCATGTAATTGTGATTACACGATCTTTGATGAACAGTTGGTATTCATTGATCCCTCGAATCCCCAGTGAGGAGATCTGGAGAGGATCTAATTCCCACGATTTCAATTAAGATGGTCCCACCATTTTTTCTCTATAGCAGCAACCTGCACGTCTTCTTTGAAATGGTCCCCACCATTTTTTTTACTACTTTTTATTACTTCATTTACTTTCTCAACTTTTTCTTCCATGGAAATCCAATGCATTCATGGGTGCTTTGCTATTGTTGAATTGAATTTCCAGATTCTGTCAAAATTCATGCCATTGAATTTTTTTTTTTTTTTTTGAAGAAGAAGAAGATTAGGCAAAATAGAAGACGCACACCTAGTGACACTTCCAAGTTCCATGTATGATGTTGGTATCCCTATATTTGATTTCTTATATGTTTCTACAGTTTGTTATAATCCTTCAGAAAGATGTGTACTTATGATTGAAGGGTTTTTTACCTTTAACACAATTGTAGTATTGATCCATGATATGTGGAATCTGATTTATGACATTTGTATTTTAATTAATTGTTGTTTCTTTTATGGCAGGCAACAACTTCATGAATAACAAAAGTCAAATTGCGAATGAGAGTAAGAAGGGAAATTCCAATATCTCAGAGATTGTTGAGGTAAGAATCTCAATATTTTGTTTGTCATCAACTATATAAATTATTTTTTTTTTATTTCTTTGGTTTTTTATGGAAGTTATGTTTAATGATGATTTATGTAGACGATCAGTTTCTTCATTGCTTCAAAATATATGTTTTGAAATTTTATCACGAAATTTATTTGTTCTTGAAATTTCAAGTGTATGTGATTGTGTTGTAACTGATTAACTCACTGTTTGTTTGATCTAATTCTCATCCTATTTTACTATTTGTTTGTTTTGGTATTATTAAATGCTGGCATATGAGTAGCACACCTAATCAAGAAATTTTTATTTAATTACATTCTCATTTGTTAAGATGCCTTCTATTCATTCTTTTTCTTCAGTTTGAAAGTATTATTAAATGCTGGCATATGAGTAGTAAACCTCTCAAGCCTTATAGAGATGAATTATCAAAGTTTCTTGAATATACAATTGAAAGTAGAGATATATAGACAAAAGTGTATAGTATTTATGATGTACATCTTACATCTTTTTCTATGATGCCTACAACTATCAAGTATATCTAGAATTAATAGTTTCAAACAAAGTGTTCGTGTCTGGCATGAAGACTAAAGTGACAAACTTAAAGAAAACTTTATTGTAATTTCTTAGTGAAGACCGTAGCTTAATACTAATTGCCAACCTGTTTGCAATAATAATTGGATAGTTTAATTTCTCTTATTTCAATTTTAGTCGTTCTCCAGAGTAAGTGTGCATACTATTTTTCTAGCTATAAATTTGTATATGTTTCGCTATGTACTTTTTTTACATGAAAAAGCCTTTTTTGAAATGCAATATGAATTACATGGTATGTGGACAAAATTCTATGAAGGTATAAACGACTTTTGGCTTACGAGATTGCATAAGGATTGCTTGGCTAAGGAACTTGAAGATTCAAGACTTTTTAGTATTTTGTCCCGTTTTGTTGGTGTTTGAAATGATTTGTTTTAATGCATTTTTCTTCTAAATTCCTAACAATTCGTAATCTAATTGTATCATTTCTTTTTGTTAATTCAAGGTTTTAGAATAATTGAGCTGGTCATCTCTAATGTTTTTATTTCATTGTCATTACCAATTAAAATATTATGTACAAATGTTTAAACTTGCAATACAATATCTATGATAATGTGATTTGAAAACAAGCATTGGCGTTGTGGCGTTATTGAATAGACAAAGCAGTTTGCAGGTGGAATGAGAAAGTGTAACATATATCAAGAAAAAAAAATAGTAGATATACTATGAAGCCACAAACCTTTCAACTCATTTTAGCAATTTTTTCTATGATAAACGGCAAGGAAAAGATGATATATATGAAAATCTTGGTTCCTTGCTGTATTTCTTTCTTTATTAATTATTAACCTTTTCAAAGGTGTTATCGTGCGTGTAAAGATTCTTTCTTTTCTTACACATTTTACACGCGATTTAATTATGTTTTATTTCCTTTTATTTGCAATGTATGTTGTATTTTATTTTAAGGGAAGAGGAAAATATATATATATAATTGATGACAAACAAATTAAAGAGATTCTTACCTTTAAACAATATTTGAGATGTGAGAGTTTCCCTTATTACGTTCATTCTCAAGCCATCAATACTATAATTGTATTAAAGGTGAAATGCCTTTCAATCATAAAGTGCATATCTTTGTGAAGAATTATAACAAATTGTAAAAACATATAAGAAATTAAATATAGGATTACCAACATCTTACATGGAACTTGGAGGTGTGAATGCATGGACGGAGCTGGCTTAGGCCCAGCAGGGGCGGATGCCCCCCATCAATTGTTTTTTGTTGAAAAAATATACTCTTTTTGACATACCCCGACTGAAATCAGGGCGTGCTGGCCGTCACCTGGCCTGGACCACTTCCCGGGCTCCGACTTCATCGTAGCACAATATTGTCCGCTTTGGGCCCTCAGCACACCTTCACGGTTTTGTTTCTGGGAACTCACACGAGAACTTCTTGATGGGTTACCCATCCTGGGAGTGCTCTCACGCGCTACTCGCTTAACTTCGGAGTTCCCATGGAACCCGAAGCTAGTGAGCTCCCAAAATGCCTCGTGCTAGGTAGGGATGAGAATATACATATAAGGATCATTCCCCTGGGCGATGTGGGATCTTACAATCGACCCCCCTTAGGAGCCCGACGTCCTCGTCGGCACACCACAGCTAGGGTTAGATTCTGATACCAAATTGTCACATTCCGGCCCGGGATGGATCACTTCTCGGGCCCGACTCCACCGTAGCACGATATTGTCCGTTTTGGGCCCTAACCACGCCCTCACGGTTTTGTTTTTGGGAACTCACACGAGAACTTCCTGATGGACAAAACCGTGAGGGTGTGGTTGGGGCCCAAAGCAGACAATATCGTGCTACGGTGGAGTTGGGCCCGGGAAGTGATCCGCCCTGGGCCGAGATGTGACAATTTGGTATCAGAGCCTAACCTTGGCTGTGGTGTGCCGACGAGGACGTCGGGCCCTTAAAAGGGGTGGATTGTAAGATCCCATATCGCGCAGGGGAGTGATCCTTATATATATATTGGGAAGTTCTTGTGTGAGTTCCCATAAACAAAACCGTGAGGGCGTGGTTGGGGCCCAAAGTGGACAATATCGTGTTACGGTGGAGTCGGGCCCGGGAAGTGATCCGCCCCGGGCGGGGATGTGACAATTTGGTATCAGAGCCTAACCCTGGCCGTGGTGTGCCGACGAGGACGTCGTGCCCCTAAGGAGGGGTGGATTATAAGATCCCACATCGCCCAGGGGAGTGATCCTTATATGTATATTCTCATCCCTGCCTAGCATGAGGCCTTTTGGGAGCTCATTGGCTTCGGATTTCATGGGAACTCCGAAGTTAAGCAAGAAGGGGGCTAGAGCAATCCCATGATGGGTGACCCACTGGGAAGTTGCTCGTGAGTTCCCAAAAACAAAACCGTGAGGGAATGGTAAGCCCAAAGCGGATAATATCGTGCTACGATGGTGGAGCGGGCCTGGGAAATGATCCGCTCCAGGCGGGGATGTGACACTTTTTGTTGCTTGTGATATTAGTATTAACTTTTTTTTATGCATTATTGCCATCGTTGAAAAGCATATTCAGCCATAAATTTTTTGAAGATCAATTGGGAAATTGGATGAAAGATCAATGGGTGAATGATAACATGATTATTTTTTATAGAGAGAGATTTGATGGTATTAGTAATGAAGTTGTCATGCAACGTTTCAAAACATGAAACGCGTATAGAGTTATTGTAATAAGTTGTATAAAAAAAAAAAACTTATGAATTGATATATAAATGTTTTGTTGAGTACATTCTTGAATTTTTTTAATTTGTGACTTTGTTATTTAAGGATGCCCCTATCCATGCAGATCTCTAACTTCGTCCTTGCGTGAATGGGTGAACTTCTTTTCTGCCTAATCTTCTCCAAAAAAATAATAAAAAATAAAAAAATTTAATGGCATGAATTTTGACAGAATCTGGAAATTCAATCAAGAATGGCAAAGCACCCATGAATGCTTGGCATTGGATTTCCATGGAAAAAAAAAGTTGAGAAAGTAAAAGAAATAATTTAAATTGAAACGATAAGAAGAATTTACAAACTGAATTTAAAGAAAAGAAGTGAATAAAACAAAAAACCTTATGATCAGACCATTAGAGACTTCATGCTTTCGGCAGCAATCATGGAGAAACAATTTTGAAGTGTGATCCATAACCACGGAGAACGATGAAAGCACTTGTAATTATAAAAAACAAAATAATGATTTATAATTGAAAACTCAAAAAATAAAATATAGCCTAAAAAGTAAATTTAAAGACCTGCACCGCAACATTTCTACATTTGAATGAAAATTTAACTTCATACTCAAATCAAACTCCAAGAAAAGAGAAGAAAAAAATGTAAAAAACTTGATACCGAAAGACTGAGCTAATCTAGATTTTGCACGATAGAGAAAAATATAAACCCAACCGTAATTGCTCATAGCAGTTTAAAAAATGACACCCATATTTATCCTCTCCTCTTTTGAACGGTTTTACCATTTGGTTTGGATTATCTCTTTATTTTTTATATATTTTATATTTGTTTTGGTTGTGAAGAAGACAAAAGGGTATTTTAGGGTTTTCAAAATGTTTCATCATTTTGGTCTTCTCTCTTTATTTATTTATATATATATATATATATATATATATATATATATATATATAAATATAATAAATTTACTTAAATATGCCTAATACACCTAGATCCCCACCTAGCAACCTAGGCGCGAGGCCCCATCCTACCGCCCGACTAGCGCCTAGCGTATTTTAGAACCTTGGCAAAAATGGTTAAGGACGGATTGAACTGATTCTGCAAAAATGGTCGAAGACTGGTTAAACCGATTATGAAAAAATGGTCGATGACAGGTTGAACTGATTCTAATAATAAAAGATACAAACTAATTTTATATATAGTTTCAAAACTGATTATGTAGAAATAGTCGATGATGGGTTGAGCTTGTGGCATATATTAATTTTGTTGGAGTTGTGAGAGTTGGGTTCTATTAACAGCCCTAAAGCCTTAGGGGTATGATTGGTATTTTAAAACATTGTTTTCATTTTTTTGGGGTAGGCTGGGCTTCAATTATTTTTATGTTTTTGTCTCCCCGTGACATGTTTAAAAACTAGTGGAGTTTTTTATAATATAGTGAAATTTTTTGTCTCTAAATATAAAGCTCCATTTCTTTGAAGTATAAAGTTATAGAATAAGGATCCTCCTTGTGAGGATTCAAATGATTCTTTAATCGTATCTGTTCATTATAAATCGTGCGGTCAGTTTTCATCAGATACTATTTGTGTTCAATTTTAAATAAAACTTTTAAAATGATTTCTGACCGCATCATGTACAATAAATGGACACGATTAAAAGATTCTCGAGATTCTGACTAAGAGGATCTAGAGATGACCCTCATTCAAAGTTAAAAAGATGTGGGCTTTTGCACTCTTTTATTTCTATGCACATTCATATTCATTTTTTTTTATCTTTATATTGAACAAAATTAAAGAAATCAAGAGGCGTGAACATATAATCCATACACTTATTTTTATTTCTCAATACATTTTCAAATTTCATCTGTCTAATCAAATGAATTAAAAAAATCAATAAACAAAATTATTAAGGTTGTGGGATAAGTCAAATCCCAATATTAAAAATTTTTTTTCCTTCAAAAGGAATTCTTTTTACTTTTAGTTTAATGAAAAAACGGCTTGTACCTTGTCAAACTCAGAGTACTTCGAATTTCTAGTTTTTACGAGCAATCAGAATTCGGATTAACTCTCTCTATCTCCCTGTCTCTCTCTCACTTCACCGGTTCGGAAACTAGACGCAAATCACAGAGAAGCTTCTTCCTTCAGCTCAACGAAGCATCCGCCATGATTTGATCCCCAAAGCCGCCGGCATTAATCTGACCCCCACAACCAGGTTCATTTCTCTTCCGCTCCTCTCCGATTCCACCCGTTTCGAATCGGATCCTGATCATTCTTTATATTTTGTTTCAATTCCGATCGGTTTTTGTTTGTTTGGTTCTTCGAAATTGAATCTGAATCTGATTTGTTCGTTTTTGTTTACAGAATGGCGTGGTTCAGTGGGAAAGTGTCTTTGGGGAACTTTCCCGATCTCGCCGGGGCCGTGAATAAGCTCCAGGAGAGCGTTAAGAACATCGAGAAGAATTTCGATAGCGCCCTCGGGTTCGAAGACAGAGAGAAAGCCGAATCCGGCAATGAAGGTACTTCTCAATCTCACACATTGTTCATATTTGTCTCACTTTATCTATTTTTCTGTATCTTGTTACATGAGTATTATGATATTGCTTATTGGGTTGAAAAATGAGCTACATTCTATGCTTCACTGAGTAAAATGGTGTCATGGTTTGTGTTAAGCAACTTAAAACTGCTTTGCTCAATCAACCCAAAAGGAAAGAATGCCGTCTTTAGGGCTTATATGGATTGCATTTTCGGTTAATGGTAAATTGTGATTTCTCCCAGTGCGTTTCTAGGAGATGAGTTTTGTTTTTGGTTGGAAGTCGTGTACACTATAAGCGGCTAAAAGAGATTTTAAATACTTGAAAATTATTCGGTAGCTATTTATGTTCTCTGAGTCTCTATTTTGGACGGAAATTGAAACGTGATATCCTCTCTATATGTATGACAGCTTCAGGATTATGGCCTTCATCTACTGAAAGGATTATGTCTTTTATGGGGCAACAAGATGAGGAAAGTAATGTTGAATCATCAGAGAAAGCCGGGTCTTCTGAGTTTCCACCTAAGGTTGACAAATCACCTGGGGAAACTGAATCTCTACAGCTAACATCTACGGTTGAGGAGAAAGAAGGGGCCAAAGCTGAAACTTTGCAACAATCTACAACTGAACAGACGGCTGCTAAAGAGGAAAATGAAGTTGTCAAGGAAGAAAAAGATGATAACCCTGTTACGGTTGTGGGGGAAACAAGGACTGTGATAGCAGAGTCTGAAAAATCTGAATCTGAGTCTTCTTCAGTGGCAGTTGAACAACCTGAATCCACTGTTAAGAATTCTGGCCCATCAGATTCTGTTGATTCTCAAGAACACAACACGATTTCTATGGTGGGACCCTCAGAAAGTTCAGAATCATCGCAGGAAAAGTCAGGATCTGTTGATGCGGATCAAGTTGAGGAAACTAGTACTGCTCTGCTGGGTGAGGCACATGGTGTAGTCGATGTGCATGAGAAGTTGGATGAACATAGACCACAAGTAGAGAAGGATGGACATATGACGCAGGTTGAAGAGAATGTTGATATGATTTCTCCAGTCGAAGCTGAGTCATCGACTGATAGTCAGCCTAGAGGTTTGGATGAGCCCTCCTTCTCAACGGAGGAGATTCACAGTGTTGGTAGATCTTCTACTAATCAACTACCCGATGTGCATCCTTCTGATGATGCTTTGGATACAGTTTCTGAATTGGTTTTGAAAGAGCAAAATGCTGTTGTTGAGGAACCTGAAGTTGATCAACGAGCTGATGATAATGAAGCTGACGTTAAAGAGCAGCATTTGAGCTCGGGAGAAAATGCATCTGGCTCTTCAGATGCTTTGATTGAATTGGAGAAGGTAAAGATGGAGATGAAAATGATGGAAGCTGCATTGCAAGGAGCTGCAAGACAAGCTCAGGTACACAATGAAATGAATACGTAGCATCTTATTTGAGAGCTTTTAATACTTTGACCATTTGTTTATTGTTACTGTCAGTTTAGTGGATAGACACTTCAGACACCGCTGCTGAACTTCTTGACTAAATCTATTTTAATATATTAGTGGTGTCTAGTGTCAATATATATATATAGGGTGGTGCTATCCACACACCCCTTTTTTCCATCCACACACCCCCTGTTTAGTTCTTTCCTTTGATCCTCTTCATTTCATTCGATCCAGTGACACACACTTTTGACGCACATTCTGGCACACATTTTTGTGGGGCCCACTCCATAATGTGTCCACTCCATAATGTATTTCAATGATCCGAATCGTCTATCTTTTAGGTCTTCCCTCAAAGATCACGTCTGCCAAAAATTACCCAAATCCGAAACCATATGACCGTTGGATTAAATTTAGCGTTTGTTTGTAGAACCGTATTCGGCCATTTTCTTCATTACAAATGAATGTGTTACTGTTTTGGATTTGTCTAATTTTTTGCAAGGATGATCTATGATGATGTACTAAAATATAGACATTTCAGGTCGTTGAAATACATTACAAAGTGGGCCCTACAAAATGGGTGTTAAAAACCTATGTCCCGGGATCCTAATCCTATATATATATGTGTGTGTGTGTGTGTTTATGAAAGTTGGATAGTTAAGCTGAAAACCTCGCATTTTCAGGTTACGTGTCTGTGTTGATTTAGGAAAAAGAAACATTATCCATTTGTGTATATGGGAACTAGATAAGGTACCTAAAAATACAAAAAACAATAATAAAATTTCTTATGCTGTCTATCCATTGTGGTTCTCTTGGTGCATTTATGTTTCATTGTTCATGTTCATTTCATTATTTGTCTTCTGTTCTGACATCTAATATATTTGATTGCTTTTCCAGGCAAAAGCTGATGAGATTGCAAAGTTTATGAACGAAAATGAGCAATTAAAAGCAGTGATTGAGGATTTGAAAGTATGTGTATTTGTACATTTTTCATTCTTTGTTATTTTGGGTACATTTGATAATGACTTGTTCATGTATATTTTTTCTTTGATTTGTTCACACTTGGTGTATGATGCACTTGTATTCGCTACCATCTTCCATATATAGCCTTCTCTTCACATTTGTTTGTCCGCAAATAAGGCCAATTTGGGAAATTCTCAGACACAGGCAGTTTTCCCATTGGCTTGTCACTGAAGCATTTATTGAAAAAATATGGGCGAAATTATATCAGCCACATTATGCTAATTCTTCGTATCATTACTTATGTTGATTTATTATTTTAAAATTTAAATGCATTATTCTATCATTTGTGATTTATTTATTTTTATGTAAATGAAACTTGAATGCGTATATTTTATTTTGATTATTCATTTTGTATAGTGGGAATCATTCATGATGCTTTATCATTTTCAGTGTAATTTATCATGTTATGGAATTATAAGTTACCAGTTTGCACATACAATCTGATGGTTGTCCTTATTTATACATTTGATGTTTAGACAAACTTCTAGTCTTTCTTGAAACCAACCATGGCTGACTGGTTCACCTTGTCATTATCAATTTATTATTTTTCCCCGAATTGCTTTATTAGCCTTGCAGTTTTGCATTGTAATAAAGTACGTTTATTATAGATTTTCACATTTTAACTGGTGAAAGTAATTGGACAGAGAAAATCCAGTGATGCAGAAGTTGAGTCTCTGCGAGAGGAATATCATCAAAGGGTTGCAACACTTGAAAGGAAGGTAGTTCTTCCAAAAAATTCTTGTTTAAAGTTGTGCTGGGATTGATCTAACTGTTAACTGTGCGCACTATGTTTTTGATCATATGCTAACTTGGATTTTGTATTGTTTGTTTAAATCCTTACTGCTATTGTATTGAATTGATATTTTATATTCCTTTGTATGATTTCAGGTTTATGCTCTTACTAAGGAAAGGGACACACTTAGGCGGGAGCAGAATAAGAAAAGTGACGCAGCTGCTCTTCTGAAGGAAAAAGATGAAATAATTAATCAAGTTATGGCTGAAGGTAAAAATATTATTTTCCCTCCATATTTGGTTCAGTTTACTACATATTCTATATATTTCTTGACAA
The DNA here is from genome assembly GCF_963583255.1 of Pyrus communis. Classification (NCBI taxonomy): domain Eukaryota; kingdom Viridiplantae; phylum Streptophyta; class Magnoliopsida; order Rosales; family Rosaceae; genus Pyrus; species Pyrus communis. Next base: position 8,853,763 of record NC_084813.1, on the reverse strand, counting down.
AAATGTATTGGATTTTTTTTTAATATATATGAAGCTAGTCTGCTTATGTTTAGGTATAAATGTTTTCTTGCTAGTTCCCAGATTTGTCAATGACTTAGAGCAGTTCTATTAAGTTTTCTTGTACAAGATGGAAATTTATGGAAGGAGTCTTTGTCAAAGAAAAAATTTATTGTTAAGTATTCTGGGAAACTGATAATAATCCGGTTCGGATACTTGATCAAAGTGATTTGGTTAAGGTTGCTGCATTGGTCATTATGTGCATTTTGAGTTGTTCCAATGATCTACAGTTGCTTTCATGATATTTCTTGAGTAAGATTGGTAAAGTACAGCTTTCAATAATTTTTTTCTTTCTTAGTTAGATATTGCTTCATGGATGACTTGATCCGTGTCAATGGAGCAAACAAACTACAAAGTTGTAAGGATGAGAAGGGCTACTTGGCTTTAGTGTAGGGTAGGAATCATAATACAGCAGTTTACAGTTGCTTTCATGACATTGGCTCAAGTAAGTTTGGTTATCATTTTTCTTAGAATATGGCTCCATTCTGTGTCGATGGAGCAAGCAAATAACAAAATTGTGAAGGATGAGAGGGGCTACTTCGCTTTAGGGTAGGGAGGAGATGATTGCATAAAATGTAGATAGAGAGCAAATGACAAATCGGACAAAAAGTAGGCTTGGGATGGATTGTGAAAATCATTGCATCTTCATTGATTTGAAAGGCAAAAATGAATTTGGCCCTTAAGCATTAAGAATTTTTAGTGAGCTGACTTTTTCTGGAGTCTTTAAGAACATCTCTCTCTCTCTGTGACATTATGTGTAATTCATTGATATTGTGTGTTATCTGCTAAACCAGAGGACTTCTGACTAGATTTCATATTTCAATCATTATGAAAATTCCTTCATATATTCAATTTTTGTACCAGGCGAAGAGCTTTCAAAAAAGCAGGCTGCTCAAGAGGCTCAGATTAGGAAATTAAGGGCTCAGGTATGCCAGCAGGTCTACTTATTGTCTGATCTTTCATTCTTTAGTCCTTCACTGCTAGCTATTCTTATCTTTTTCTACTGAATACTAGATCAGAGAGTTGGAAGAAGAGAAGAAAGGGTTGAGTACTAAACTTCAGGTAATTCAAGTTAGAATCTTTAAAATTGTGGTTCTCTGATTTAATTTTTCAAAGTAAACTCTTTCAGTCATCATAGAATTTGAAATGACATTGATGTTATGACACTTAAATTGGTCAGCCCTCGTTTTTCTTTCAAAGCTGCAAGGTTGAAACAATCAACTATTTAACCAAAGGAACATTATTTTTCTCACTCTTATGTTTATATGGTAATATACATATGGATAATTAGTTTGCATCTAGTGAATGGTCTTCGTTCTTTGGTGCAAAAATGGCTGTCATTAGTACTATGTATGTGGTTCTTCCTTCAGGTAGAAGAGAATAAAGTAGAGAGCATTAAGAAGGACAAGACAGCAACAGAAAAGTTGCTGCAGGAAAGCATTGAAAAGCACCAAACAGAACTCGCATTACAGAAAGAGTATTATACTAATGCTTTGGCTGCTGCCAAGGAGGCAGAAGCTATGGCCGAGGCACGTGCCAACGATGAAGCCAGATCTGAACTAGAGAAGCGTCTAAAAGAGGGTGAGGAACGTGAGGCTTTGCTAGTTCAGGCACTTGAAGAGCTGCGGCAGACTCTAACTAGAAAGGAACAGCAGGTTTTTTACTTGTCTATTGTCATTGGTTGTTTAAGCTGACCTGCCAAAAGTTGTGGCCTAAGTTACCTGTTCATTTAATTTCAGGCAGTATTTAGAGAAGACATGCTTCGCCGGGACATTGAGGATCTTCAGAAACGTTATCAAGTCTGTAAAGCTTCCTTTGATTGTCGTTCGCTTTTCTTCTTATATATTTTTTTGGCTCCAAGTTTTGCAAATATATTGCAATTTATTTGATTTATGTTGTTTTTTTCTAGGCAAGTGAGCGCCGATGTGAGGAGTTGATTACCCAAGTACCAGAATCTACTAGGCCTCTTCTTAGGCAGATTGAAGCTATGCAGGTGAATGCAGAGTTGAATGCTTTTTTAGGGCATACTTTGAGAATTTTAGTGCACCTTGGATGCGGGTCTTTAATTTGCTTAGAGTCAGGCTCATGGAGTTTGATTACAGTCTTGACTCTTCGTTGTTTCCTTGGTAACAGGAAACAACTTCAAGAAGAGCGGAAGCTTGGGCAGCTGTTGAGAGGTCTCTTAACTCTCGACTCCAGGTTTGTGGAATGTCTTGGCAAGTTATGATTTAGAATTTGAAATATGTATAGGGTCATTTATCTTTAATGCTTCTACAGGAAGCAGAGGCCAAAGCTGCAGCTGCTGAGGAAAGAGAGCGATCTGTTAATGAGCGCTTGTCTCAAACCTTATCTAGAATTAATGTTCTTGAGGCTCAGGTTGGATTTCTATGGGCTGTATCAGTGGGAATTATCAAATTTTTGTCATTATTTCATTAACTTATACTGGATATATATCTCAGATTTCATGTCTTAGAGCTGAGCAATCCCAGTTAAGTAAGTCTGTTGAAAAGGAGAGACAAAGAGCCGCTGAAAATAGGCAGGAGTACCTTGCAGCAAAGGAGGAAGCTGACACTCAAGAAGGCCGTGCAAACCAGCTTGAAGAAGAAATTAGGGAACTCAGGCGAAAACATAAGCAAGATTTACAAGATGCATTGATGCACAGGGAACTGCTACAGCAGGTGATGCTTCTTGGTTCATTGATAAATATATTGTATTTCAATTCTATGAACGTGGCCTCTCTCCTCATATTTATTTGTCTGATTGTTAAGTGAAATTGCTCCATAATATTTGTAATAGCAAGAGTTGATTTGATGTATCTAAATTCTGAAGTGACTTTGTAAAAAAAAAAAAATCGGAAGTGACGAGCAAGGAAACTGAAAAGAAATTGTTGAACCATATGTGCTTAAATTGTTTAGAAAACTCCCATTGTTTCGGTTCGATTTATTCCTCTCCTCAGTCGCAATCTTTTAATCTTGGCAGTAAGAAACAGAATCCATTAAAACAAATAGGCAGTAAGACACAGGAACTTCTCCTGATAGTGTTAGAAATAGTTTATTATTATTAGTATTTTATTTCGGTTACAAATTATGATTAGTATTTCATATTTGATGCAACAAAAAAGTTATTCATACCAAAAACAATGTGTAAAAGGCAGAAGCAGTTGATCTGAAACTAATCTGAGCATACAAAATTGAGTTCCTTGTTCAGTATATAACATTGGTGATCATTAGCTTTCCTGACTTAGGCTTTTGATTTTGACAGGAGGTAGAAAGGGAGAAAGCTGCTAGGTTAGAGTTGGAAAAGACAGCTCATGTCCGTTCTGCTACTGTATCTGATCAGACTACTATAACAAGGCACAATTCAGCTGTAGAGAATGGTTTGATGCTTTGGCTTATGTAAATTATTAATTATGTTACATCAGTTGTCTGTCGGCTATGCTATAATTTTGTTTACTTTTAACAGGAAGCTTGAGCCGAAAACTCTCAAGTGCTAGTAGCCTGGGGAGCATGGAGGAAAGCTATTTTCTTCAAGCATCTTTAGACTCATCCGATGGTTTCTCTGAGAGGAGAAATGCTGGAGAGGCAACCATGAGTCCGTACTATATGAAGAGCATGACACCTAGTGCTTTTGAAGCTTCTCTTCGTCAGAAGGAGGGTGAACTAGCATCTTACATGTCTCGTTTGGTGCGTATTAATTTCAAGCTCCTCATATACAATAATGTCACTGAGATCTACATCGCATGTTATAGTATTGTTTGCTTTGATAATTAATATTCTGAATTAATATTCCAGATTAATTTAGGCGTTACACCTTGAAAAAAACAAAACACTAAAAGAACTAGCATGGAACCAGCATGGACTCTTAAGTCCCCTAGAAAATGTTTGTTACTGTGTTTTGTCTAATACGTTTTTCATCAATTTTACTTCAGGCATCCATGGAATCTATTCGTGATTCTCTTGCTGAGGAGTTAGTCAAAATGACAGAACAGGTGAGTTTGAATCTGAATTAATTATTGTGTGGAGGTATCTTGCTTATAACTGAGCTAGAGATTGATCATGTTGCTGCAGTGTGAAAAGTTAAGGGCAGAGGCTGTCATGTTGCCTGGTATGCGAGCAGAGCTAGATGCGCTAAGGAGACGGCACTCTGCTGCACTGGAGCTAATGGGCGAACGCGATGAGGAGGTACATTTAAGTTTCAATTTTTTACCTATAAATTGTCTAAATGATTCATGTGTATGACATGTAATGCTCGGCCTTTAGAGATCTTGAAAAAGTCGTTTAAAACTTAAAGTGTAGCTACTGTGTGCATCGATGGGTTAATAAGTTTTCTTCAGGTGTCAAGTTTATCAAATATAGCAGCAGTTAAATTCACAGCTAATAACATTAATTCAATTGACATTAACATAATAGGAATATTATGTTTATTAAGGAGGATTCCCCAAATACCTAAAAGAGGCACAGAGATCGACCGCTTATTACTATATACAATTTTATTTACTTGTTTTGGCAAACAAATGCGATGGTAGATTAGATAAAGCCTCCATCTATCCAATCTAAACTAATTTTTTTCCTTCTCCAAGTTATACAGCACGAGTCTTGACTCAATTAAGTTTGTCTAAGGAGGCTACCTTCACTTCTCTGTTTAATAAAATGTTAAAAGAGAAAAACAGAAGCAGCACTAGCTGGAATAGATTAAAAGTGCATAGAAAAAAACTGATTTAGAATTAAATTTTAGCACTCTCTCAGACTCACACTCCGTCTCCTAATTTCCATCCGATTTATAAACTTTGAAAACGAGAGAGAGAGAGAGAGAGAGAGAGAGAGAGAGAGAGACCGTCTTAGTATAGCACATATGACTAGTTGCACCGATGGGAAGATTCCGTCTCCCTTTCCTTAATTGTCATTTTCCAATTATTCTGTTTATCTACTTTTAATTTGGGAAGCATGAAAATTGATATTCTACGGCTAGTCCTGATTTTAAAGTGGCTGTGTGTGCCTAGCTGGAGGAACTTCGTGCGGATATTGTGGACTTGAAGGAGATGTACAGAGAGCAAGTAAACTTGCTTGTCAACAAGGTAATATTGTGCTGATTGAAGTCCGATTTTTCTCCCCCTAAAAACTCATGATGTTTGTTTTCTAATGTTATACAATTATACATGCCCACGTATATCTACAGATCCAGATAATGAGCTCATCCGTTGGAGCCTAAAAGGTACGTTATAGCGCTCGTCTACTAATTCATGATCTTCATGGTCATATATAATGTATACTGGGTGAATGGGAATTGTTTGTTCAAAGATGTACTCTCGGGTTCCGGGTGTCCTAAAACTTTGTTTTGGCCAAAGAGTTCGGTAGCAACTACCGAAAGCGTAATACGCGCCCGCGCTTGTTAAACATGTATGTAATTTGGGGGAATTGCTGTATAGCATGAATCCTGGTGTCAGATTTTGCCAGGTTATAAGGTCTCAAGTTTTGTGTTACTATATTTACCCACAAATAATATGAATTCAGATTTATTTTTCCCCACTTTGCCCTACGGGTGTTTATTCCCACCCAGCATTCATGCTTTTCCTCCCCAACCAAAAGTTTGAGCTCCCATGTCCTTTTGAATTTGGGCCCTTTGAAAAATTGTGACTTCTCAAGTTTGGGCCACTATGCGGGCATGTAAAATCTCTCACCACAATAAGTTTTAATATTGTTTGATAATTATTTTGTTTTTAGTTTTTCAATTTTCTGAAAATTGAAAATTTGTTTTGTAATAACTTTCGGTTTTCAGTTTAAAAAATATTGAAAACTGAAAGCTAAATTTAGAAAACTCAAAAAGTGGTTTTGGAGTTTTTTTTTTATTTTTTGAAAATTGAAAACTCAAATTAACTACGAAACAAGTTTCTAGTTTTCAACTTAACAACAGAGTGAAAAAGTGAAAACGAAATAGTTATCAAATGATCTCTTTAATTTTATAATAAGCCAATTTGCTTCTATTGTCAATTTTGGAAAAAAAATGAAAGGGCTGTTTGGTATTTTTTTGGATCAAATTTTTTATTTTTAAAGGTGATAAATATAGCTGAATTACTTAGTTTCCGTGAACATTTCGCAATCTTGATCAAACACATAATCATAATAATAATAATTCCCATATAGTTATTTCAATGATGGCACCAAGGTTTTCTAACTACGTCAATCGACATCTCGACAGAGATGTGGTACCGAATGAAAAAGCAAAAACCCCAAGGAAAATGTCTTGTCTTCTTTTCTTTACAAAGTCTTTTAATTTTTCAATTGTTTTCGTTTGTTTTAATCGATTTGACGGTCAAAAATAAAAAATAAATATGTGAGGTGTAAAAAAAAAAGTGTGAAAATTAACTCTTAAGCATAAAATGAAAACTAATTTTGGTTTTTGCTAGTCTTGAACATGCTGTTAAAAAATGTTAGTTGCGATTAAGTTGTTTCAAAAAAACATTTTCATCAAATAATATTTGAGTACAACAAATAAGGTTCAAACTCACGTCATAGTGCATGAGCAACACTGCTTTCTACCATCATAGTAGAGGGCCACTTGCCCGTTGTATGGTTTGATATGCTTTCATGGAAATAAGATTTTGAGTAACTAAAACATTATCGAATGATATGACAATTTAATCTCTAAACAATGTTACTTTTATGGACAATTAGCTGGAATAATCAAATTTTGACATTCGATTGCATAAATGGTTAGTTTTTAGCATGTTGTGATTATATCATCGTTTTACAATTGTTATGTCATCGATATATGATCAATATGTCGTCATTACAAATAATTAATTATTTGTAAAACTAAATGTCAACAACTAATCACTCCAGCTAATTATTTAACGATCAAAATTGATAATCTAGTAAAACATTGGATGACTTGATTATTTAATCTCTTTATATTTCTTTTCTTAATATTGAAAGATGTCTGAGGACACTTTCCAGTGGAATGACATAAATGTTTCAAATATATTTCTCTTTTTTTTTTTCTTTTTTTTTTTTTTATGAAATATAATTAGATAAAAGATAATGCTAAAGAGATTAAATTTTTAAAACAAATTTAGTAAACCAAATGATGTGATTAGTGATGAATGGATTATCACTCTAGTGTTTATTAACGTGCTTATTTCTTATTAGTGACAAATCATTTGATTTGTGAATTTTAATTTAAGAATTTGGTCTCCCTAACATTGTCCTTAGGTAAATGGAGAATCAGTACTTTAGTTGTTGGTTGTGTGTGAAGTGTCGCCATGCTATTGGTGGAACTAGATTTGGTTGTGACCTACAAAGGGTGCATTTTGGCTCACCACCATAAACTATGTTATGTTCACCGTACACCTTATTATCTGACCTGTGCCATTTCACTTAACCATAATTAGTTTTTTATTTTTTCAAAATTTGAAACACAAACATTTAATATTAAAGTTAACTAGAGTTAGTTAAAAAGATAGGTGTATAGTGAGCATACATCATAATTATGATGATGAGCAAAAATGTTCTTGACCTGCAAAACACAAGATCCACCGCCGCTCAACACGAGAATATTTTTGCTCACCAGCCTCAAGTGATGGTAATGTTTACTTTAACGAAAAATCATATTTTTACACTAAAAAATCAATCCTGTTACTATTTACTTTACCCTTTATTTTGTCTTTATCGTTAAAACTCAAAGTTTTCAAATCATTTTCATTAGTTTCCTAATTTAAAATTTATTAAATTAATGAAAAAGCACTTGACACGCACACCCGCAAGCGTACGTTAGCACGGACCCCGTGTCCCCTCCCTTTTTTTTTTTTTCCTCTCCCTCCCTCCGGATACACGGGACGGTTTCGAAATGCTCGCTTAGATTTCCGTCGCAGAGCTGACACTGACGCATAAACAGTCCCTCTGCTTGTCCTTTCACCTCCCCCACATCCGGCGCAGTTTCACCTCCTCCTCCTCTGTCTTCTTCAATCTCTCTCTCCTCTCGCTGTCAGATCGTTTTCCACCTCCGCATTTTACACAGGTACTCAATTTCTCTCTCTCTCTCTCTCTCTCTCTCTTATGTAAATGCATGTGTATACATACGTATATGTGTTTGTATATGTATATGTGCATTTTGTAGCTCACGGTCGGATTCACGAGAATCCTGGAAAATTCTGTCTGCAATATGTAGCTGAAACTTCTCTCTGTCTCGACTTTTTCTTTGTTATTTATTTATTTAAAAAATGGTGAGTTTTCTGCTTTCCGTTGCTGGCCTTCAAAACGCGGCCGTTTTTTGAGTTTGAAGCTCATTTTCTTTGGCTGTAGCAGAGGATCTCTCTGCATTTGATCCTGATTTCTAACATTTCCGCCGAATTTTTGAATATTTTATGTGCCTGCATGAATGTTGTTTGTATGATGAATCGATGGTGCAAATTTGACATTCAGTCCGTGATCTACCCGGATCGGATATAACAACATTCTATCACTCAAGTTTGTAATTTGTACTGTGATTTGTGTGTTAATCTGGCAATGCAGCTCTTGGTTTTCCAGATTGGTTAGCAATATATGATATAATAAATGATGAATTGGTTAGAAATTTGATTGGTCAGTGTTGTCTGGTGTTTGCAGCCGGCGGCACAATTTTCTGTGTCAAATTTTGGACAAGGTTTCTATAATTTTGCTATGCGGGGTCGTCATCTCGATGCCTACTCGGCATACAAGCGTGTGGCGTCCAAGGACCCTATCAATGCTTATGATAGAGAAGAAAGTGCAGGTACTCAAGGATTGCTCTGTCACCAGTTTTGTTTTCTGTTTTTTTCTACCTCCGGGGTGCTACATTGCTTTAGCTTTTACACGGTTTGTACATTATTATTTAGACGTTCCATTCAAGTGGGATTTTCAATAAATTTAGAATGTAGTCTTAAATAATTTGGTACTGTAAGTACTTGCGCTTGTGGCTGATTCCTTGTGTGGGTTTTAGTAGGTTTAGTGAATGGAAAAGGTATTGGAAACCCTTCATGGAAGCGCTCCTTGCCGCATATGCTTGTTGCAGCTCTTTCTTCGTTCCTATATGGCTACCATCTTGGGTGACATCCCTACTCCTGAAAACTCAGAATTCTTTTTATGCCTTTCTGATTTATGTTTCTTTAACTTCAATAGTATACTCTTTGTTGGTTTTGCTACTGCAGAGTGGTTAACGAGACACTAGATAGCATTTCTTTGGACCTTGGCTTCAGTGGGAATCCTTTGGCGAAGGGTAAAAAGTGGTATTGGATTTCAGATCTTTCCTCAGCTAAATGCATTTCATAATTTTACCTGTTGTTGTTTCTATTTCAATGAAGGTCTAGTAGTGAGTACCTGTTTAGGTGGTGCTTTTGTTGGATCTATATTTAGTGGTTGGATTCTAGATGGAGTTGGGCATCGAAGAGCATTCCAAATGTGTGCATTGCCGATGATAATCGGTGCATCAATGAGGTAACATTGTTATCACAATATCAATCATGCGTAACCCCTTTTTTAAAATTAAGTGTGCCCAACTGGGTAATGTGAAAACTTAATTGGATGATTCACACTGAAATTGTGTGAAGAGAAAATAGAACATAGACGAATTAAAGAATCAAGTGTTATATAACCAATTTGGATTTGTGCCAGATAGGTTCACTAGTGGGTAGGGAGAGTACTTATGATCACCAGAATGAAATCATTAGGGTTTATGACCACCCCAAAACCCCATAGCCCAAACAAAGTACTGAGTATGGCACCATGAATTACTAATGACCCCATTTTCATGATCCGACATTGTCATGCTTTTCCCTGTTATTCCTTGCAGTCAAAGGTTTCCAGATCAACAAAATGATAACTTTCTTGCTTCAACTGTTCTTATGTTCACATTTTACATGATCCAAACTAGCATGTTTTTCCTTCTTATACCTCTCACTCAAAGTTTTCCTGATAAAAAAAGTATCCCCTTACAAAAATAAGAAATTTGTTTTACTTTTTTACACCCGATACAATTAGAGAAAAGATCGATATCACAAACTCCTCATATAGCAATCCATATTAGTCATTTTAAATAATTTTGTATGTGAATTTGCAGTGCAACAACCAAAAGTCTATGGGGCATGCTTCTAGGGAGGATATTTGTTGGTACTGGGATGGGAATTGGCCCACCTGTTGCTGCTATCTATGTGTCAGAGGTATAATGAATTATATTTGTTGTTTTCTCTGCAACTGTTAATTGACATTGCTTAGTTTGCATCTAATCTTATTAAGTATTTAAGTATGCTCTGTTCACATAAGCAGATTTCACCAGCTTTTGTACGGGGTACTTTTGGGAGCTTCACACAAATTTCTACATGTCTTGGACTTATGGGGTCTCTCTTTATTGGACTCCCAGCCAAGGATATAATGGGTTGGTAAGATAATCTTATGGGGTTATGGAGATCCTGAAAACTTTTTCTCAAATTTTTATCCATTTTTTCTTATGTTAGCATCTTATTGTATTTCCCAACAGTTATCTAAAGAATACTGTTTTCCATCAACACCATTGATGCATAGGTGGCGGGTTTGTTTTTGGGTATCTACTGTTCCTGCTGCAGTGTTAGCTGTTTGCATGGAGTTCTGTGCAGAGAGTCCTCAGTGGCTTTTCAAGGTTATATGCTCTCATTTCTTAATCCCCAACCTTTGAAACATTTGGTCAAGTTTGTATCTCATGTTTGGACTCAATATAAATTGTCCTATATGAGGTCTTGATTGCTGAATTGGTTGAGCTCTATGCAGGTTTAGGGAAATTCGGTTCTTGTTATTTTCTGATATCTAAGAAGTTAACATATTATTACGTGCATATAGTACTATATATATATATATATATAGATTTTGCACTGCAGTGATCTGGATTAATAATTGTGCTTCATGATCCAGTTCTGGATCAAAGGGGGATTTGAAATTTGTTTTTTACTTTTCTTCTTTTGTCTTTCTTTCTTTTTCTCTGTTGTTGCAAGTACAGAAAAGGTTCATTTTCTCTTTGTATTGGAAGTGTTTGATGTTAGTGCTCCAAATTATTTCTTGGTGCAGCAGGCCTCTGTATCTTTGTTTTTTAGCTGTTTTTTTCCCTCCCAATTATACATGCCTTTTGGGTGATATTATCCAAAGGATTTAAGAGCTTTCATCATTTACTTACCTTACAATATTTGGTATGAGATAGATATGAGTGTACTTCATTTCTTTTTGACCCATTGAAGGCTTCTTATATATATATTGATGCTAAAAGTTGTTTTTGGATTGGTTCAGAGAGGACGTGGTACTGAAGCCGAAGCTGAATTTGAGAAACTTTTAGGAGCAGCACATGTTAAATTTGCAATGGCAGAATTGTCAAAGTCGGACAGAGGGGATGAACTAGAGACAGTAAAGTTCTCTGAGCTACTGTCTGGCCGACATTTCAAAAGTATATATTCAACTCATTAGTATGTGAGTTGTTCAGAAGTGACATACGTGCTTCCTTCTGCATGATTACCTTATTGCTTCCATATTTTGCAGTGGTTTTCATTGGGTCTACCATTTTTGCTTTACAACAGCTGACAGGCATAAATGCTGTGTTCTATTTCTCTTCAACTGTTTTTAAAAGCTTTGGGGTGCCTTCAGCTCTGGCTAACGTATGTGTTGGAATCGCAAATCTATCGGGTATGATTGGGTTTACTCTCAAGCATCTTATTTGTCCATAATTGAGATTTGCGTATATGTTTCCTTATGTATTCATCATACTGTTCTTATCTTTTGGTCAATTTCTTATACTGTTCTAGGGTCAATTCTTGCAATGATATTGATGGATAAGCTTGGAAGAAAGGTGCTTCTTCTTGGAAGTTTTTCTGGCATGGTAGGCTCCTAAAAATACTCCGAATATTTGATGCAAACTTTTGAGCTAAAATATATGTCTGTTTTGTGGAATCTGTGGTACCAATGTTGCATGTTCTCCTACTGAGGTTCTCTCCTTGATTTCATCAAGTAGACTAAATATGATATGTTTTCTAACCCTTTGTGCATTTCTTGGTTTAGGCAGTGGCAATGGGTCTTCAAGTAACTGGAGCAAGTTCTTATACATCAGGGTCTGGAGCATTGAGTCTATCTGTTGGCGGCATGCTGCTGTGAGTAGTCAGTGATCCTTAATCTTGTTTGTAGAGTAGAGGAAAAGCTATGTTATAATAAGTATGGAATTTAAAATGGGTCTTTCACTGGGATGATCAAAATGGTATAAGTGAATTCATTTTAGTAAGCCATTCTGGTTTTCTTCTTTTTCTATTCAAACTTAATTCCTGCCTAACAATATTATAAAAAAATTGGCACAATTGAGTGAATATAACATATTGTAATGTTATGCGCCATTTCTCCATAGATTTTTTATTTTAATGCATTATGCATGCATATCTAATTATCTATACTTCCACATACCACATTTACATGACTTTGAGATTATAAAGCAAATCTGCACAGAAGCTTTTGGGTATGATTGTTATGATATTCTAGATTATGTAATGGTTTTTGCAGGTTTGTGTTCATGTTTGCTACTGGTGCTGGTCCAGTGCCTGGTCTCCTCCTATCAGAAATTCTTCCTGGCCGTATTAGGGCAAAAGCAATGGCAGTTTGCATGGCCGTGCATTGGGTAATTGTCATCTATTGTTCTTCCAGATATGGTTCATTTGCACCTTTTATTTTCATGATTGTGGAGCTGACAGATAACTTGTCCTACACACATACCAAACATATTTTTATGAACGTGATATCCGACAAAACTTTTCTACTTGATGATCACTTTTAATCTACGAAAGCAATAATCTGGTGTTAATACTTTGTCATGGCTGCAGGGCCAGTCAGTCTAAAACAGCCCACGATCTTTGTGTATACAGCTCATCCACAGTGCATTGAATTTGACGATCAAATGAATTTTTTTTTTCCCTTAATGATAAAGTGTAGGGTGCTTTTTCATCTACAATGACAATAGAATTCATGCATAATATTCCTTCTCAAGTTCTCATCTTTAATTAATTAACTTGAACAGGTATTGAACAGGGGTGAAGGTCTTGGTATCCTAGCCTAATTTTTGGATTTACATAAGGACAGGTTTAGCTTTAGAAAATGCGAATTAAGGGGATTCTACTGAAATCTGACAGTTTATTGAATAAGATCAATTATTTTTTCTTTGGAAGTTCAGTCCAGCACAATAACTATCATGGCTGGGCCACTGCATGGGTGATAAAGTAGTACGCTAATAGTCTAATATAATTATGGTTTGCTGCAATTATATTGGTTGATTCGGATATTATCCATTGTTCATAATTAATTTAATATCCTTTTCTGCATGGTTACTGTTGTTCTTGTAAGAATCCATTCTTGAGAGTTGCATGTCGAGGTCTCAATGAAATTGCTTCTTGTGTTTGCACAAATTTCTAATTTTTAATGCCATCTCGCACTAATGAACTTTGGTGCCTTCAACAGGTGATAAATTTCTTTGTTGGCCTGTTGTTTTTACCGTTGCTGGAGCAAATCGGGCCACAAATTCTGTATACAATCTTTGCTACATTTTGTCTACTGGCCGTCCTTTTTGTGAAGAGAAACGTAATAGAAACAAAAGGAAAGTCCCTCCAAGAAATTGAAATTGCACTTGTTCCACCACAATGAAGGTATCTATTTTGTTATTTTATGAGGCAGTCTTTATTTTTATGACATCAACCCGTTACATATCTTGGTTTTAGTTTACCTCACAATAGGTAGTCGCAATTTGATAGTTGGTATTCCCTCATGTTACCTGAATTATAATTATATAATTGTTTTCTCAGTATCATGCACTATTACTTTTTAGCAGTTATCATGTAAGGATTACATTTTGAGGATTTCTTGGATCTAAAGGGACGTAGTTACTGGTTGCTTCTTTGGCAGAGCTATGAGACGGAGTTCGGTTTTTTGTCTGCTCATTGAGCTTCCATTTCCCCTGAGTTGAGGGCTAATTTTTTCAGTAACCTTATCTAATATCTTTTTATTTGATTATCTAGGGAACACTAATTAGAGATCATTTATGTTACACAAAGCTGAAGTCCCTTTTTACTAATGAAGGAACTCATGACTCACTTTTGCCCCTAGTGTATTGCCATGCTCAGTTGAGTGTCCAGTTACCGTTTTTCCTTAACATCCTCGGTTACCTGAATAATTTTTTAGACTATCAGAAAACATGACATTCTAGAAAAGAAAGTGTCTGGGTTACAGCTCCGAGAGGGTACAGTGAAGGGGATACTTTAGTTTATGTCTCTTCGAATTTTGTCTCGTCAGTCTCCTTTGCAATTTTAACTTTCAGAGTAGGTGTCTTGAATCTCCAATTAGTCCCCATTATTTTGCCAACTAGATGATTGGTCACAAAAAGTTTGTCAAGTTCTACTAAATGTCTAGGTTGCCAATATCTGCTGTCAAATTATTGGAGTTGGTTTCACGACCTTGAAGTTGATTCTCTACTTGAAGCTCTGCTACCTCCAAATGATCTCTGTACTTTAGGTTTAGCTGAAATTTCTTTAGTTAAACTCACTAAATTACAGACGAAAAGAAAACTTGCCGGATGGTGGAAACAGAGTTTATTTATTGATTGGTGTGTGTTTATATTCTTCAGAATTCATGTATTGTGTTGATTTGCAGGGAGATAGTGAACAATAAGCTAGTCTGGATACGTCTGCCTGAATTCCCTTTGGAAGATCGTCGCGTTGTAACCTGTAGCTGGGGAGTTTGGGTACTAATTTTCAGGTGCTCACCCTGCACCCTGGAAGGCCTTAAATTACGAGAGCTGTTTTCTTCCTTGAATATTTGTGAGCCTACTGAAACTTACCGTGCAATGTAATACATGAAGGACCCGACTTCCACAATAATTGATAATACAACTGTTCCATCAAAATTATGGCTTGATTCTTGGAAATAGTTGACCTGATTTCCGGAGGGTACTAATCTGGTTCTGATTTGAATTTGTCTATCAACGAGAGTCGAATTTAAGACCTACTTAAGAGTGATAATTAACCGTATACACGTTCTAGGAACATAATCGTAAGACGCTTTTTTATAGTATTTAAGGCTTTAAATCACAAATGATCTTTTGATTCTATCTTAAGATTATGTGTTCTGATGGATATAACGGATGTTTCTTTTGGTTAAATGTTTACGTGCACTTTCTTTGGTTTGAGATCTTCAACAGTTTGGTGCATTTTTTTGGAAAGGGATCCGGATCCCTTCCACCAAGTCCATCAAGGTCACAAATCTGAGTTTTTAAAATTTGATCTAATTGTTACAAATAGGGGCTCATTTTAAAAGTTATAATAACTTTAGCCGTTGAATCAAATTTCAAAAATTCGAATTTGTGGCCTTGGTGGATCCCTTCAGGTTTTTTTCCTTTTTTCCGAGTTGCTTTGGCATGAAACCGGCTTTATATATATATGTATGTATGTATGTATGTATGTATGTATGTATTTTTTTTTTTTTTTTAATTTCTTTTTACTATTATAAGGGGGAGAGTTTGAAGCTATTACAATAATTTAGGAAATGAGAGTTTTGAACACGGAATACATGGATAAAAATCCAACACCCTAATACTACTTACTAGGATATTGAACTACATGCTGAAACTAATTAAACCCTATATCTAGAAGGCTGGATCCTGTTCTACGAGACATGAAATAGCTGGTTGATGAGCCTAATATTTAGCGAAATGAGATTATGCTTGAGAAAATTTGTGTTAGGTCAACCAATAAGAAATGTCACACGTTAGTTACTTGCTAGGTACACTTAAATAGACAAATATATCAACAACTATGTAATCAAAATATTAATAATGTCAAATAATATAATATGAACCGACATATCGACAGCTATGTTTCATACAACATAACGTAAATTTTCTTTATAAATAATTGATTATTAGAGCAAGCATATTAACGTTCATCAGCTTACGTTTTATTTATCTGAAAAAAGAAGAAGAGAGGAATAGAATAGGCATCCCCTTAGATGTCGTCTATGCATCCTTTACCATCTCCCCATATTTTATATATCGTTATATGTGCCCCCTCCCTATTTTGAGAGAGAGAGAGAGAGAGAGAGAGCAGATGGATCATCATATCCCCTATATTGAACACTAAATCCTATCTATTGATCGAAAGATTTTCGTCAAATACCTTTTTTTAGGAATTCCTCATATCCAAGGTAAGCAAGAGCACCTCTTCTCAAAATCTCAAAAGGAAATGGGTTGAGTCGAAATCCCATTCTAAGATTCTTGTGGTTCCGAAGGATATAGCTACAGGAGAATTAGAAACGTAGAGTTTTCTGACATTTTTCACGCGACTCTTTGATCTTAAAAATGCTGATTTTAAAAATAAGTGATTGCCCTTCTTCGACCCTTACTGCCCAACTCGAACCTTCCTTTCATATGTGATCCAATTGCGCACCCACTGTTCCCAAGCAACATGCATAAGTGGGTGACATGGTTGCTTTTCCCCGTACAACATGCATTGAGTGTTTAAGGACCCTTAAAGTGGAATTCTCCATGAATTTTTTGTCATTTTATAGTTTAATGTTAATTTTGTGCCAATATTATAAGTATTGTGCTAAAAACATGAGGTGATAAAGAATCAATGAAGATTCTAACTTTTAAAATAGTCTCATTAGTATTTATCAGGTAACCAACCCTACTCATATCTTATTTACGACATCATTACTACACATCAAATATTTGAGGTCCCGCAACTATGTAATAAGTGTATTAATTTTGTCAATAATATGAAATAAATGTCCATAGTTGATGGCGTTGATATGCTTATCATGTAATAAGATTATAAGAGTATTAATTTTGTCAAATAAAAAACGTCAACATCTTATATTGATTTTTGTTTTTTTTATAGAAACAATAAGACATCAAGCAAAGTGTGAGAGAATGGAAGGGAAGTGGATGAGAGTAGGAGATGAGAGAATCTTACTCCAATTCTCATGACACTCCTCCGATGGAACTCAGGACTGCAGACTTGATCGGAGCACATAGTACAAAAAGCCTCAGCCCTTTCAATAAGGTTTATGTTATCCACACGCTCATTTTTTTACTTCTCACATACACACCTCTTAATTTTTGACATTTGGATTGAATGAATAAAAAAATCAACGGTGAAAATTTAAAAAGGTATGTGAAATGCAAAAATAAGTGTATAAATAACATTATCCTTTAATAAAAGTGGAGCGCTAAAATTTTTCAAACGACGACAGCATACATTTGATACGACTGTCGTTTTACATTCAAATCAAAGCAAACTCAAAGCACGACAGAATTTTTGGGAGCGTATCATCTCAGTTTCAGCTCAGGTACGCCGTACGCGCCGGTTCTCTATTCTTCATTTCTTATCACCTGTTTGTTTGCCAAGAAAATGCCGAGAGAAAACTACGTAACAATTTCACTTGTCTTTCATAACTCAGTCAATTCTCAAAAGTTATAAACAACATATAGCGGTTTTGATCGATTGTTGGATATGTTGTTTTTGAAAAAATAAAATGCACGGCAACTGTTTGATGAAATGTCTCAGTGAAAGCACAACTGTTTGAACTTTGTTTAATTGCTTATTTAATTTTATTTATTTATTTATTTATTTTGGGCTGATCGTTGGTAGATTTGAGATCTTGAGGCCCGATACAGAACAATGGGTAGCGAAGAGGACCCGGTGAAGAAGTCTCAGGTGGTGGATGCCCGGGCTCGGAACATTAGTCATAATGTTCGATGCACTGAGTGTGGGAGTCAGTCCATTGAAGATTCACAAGCGGATATTGCCATTTTGCTTAGAAAGGTATTACATTTACCATTATGTTGAATTTGAGATACATTATTGATACAATCCATGAAAAACCTATTGACATCCAATCTATGAAGCAGTAGTGAACCTTAGAGAGAGAGAGAGAGAGAGAGAGAGAGAGAGAGAACAGTAAAGAATCATTACATATTATGATCTGGTTTTAGACCAGATATATGCTATACAACCCTAATTATGATTATTAACAAGCTTGTTGATGCATAAAATCAGTGATACTTTGGAAGTGTCAAGTTTGTGACCTTTGCTCGGTTGCTCCGGTCATCTAGAGAGGATAATATGAAAAGAGATAGAGGTAGGGAAGCAAACACAAGATGTACATGGTTCACTCTAAGTTTGGCTACATCCACGGAGTAGAGGAGTTCTCATTAATAGTGAAGGGTTTACACAAATACATAAGTTCAAGCATAATCATCGTTAGTGGGTTCTAATGACTAGTTTAAGTACAATAATGACATTAGGGATTAATTGTAGGAGAATGGTCTCCTTTTATAGTTGAGGAGAGTCTCCGGCTTTTGTTCGTGGTTGATGTGGGACTCTAGGAGCTTTATTCTGACGTTGACACGTGTCGTGTTGTGATTGGCCTACTGGTTGGAGGGAAACTCTTGTGCTTCGGTAGGGGTGCCTCAGCATGAACCCTTCAGTGGGTCTTTTAAGGTATGAAGTTGACTAGTGCTTGATAGTTTCGGGATTGGTCAAGTATGGTACAAACAAATCTCAACACAACAGATTAATTGAAAACCTAACTAATTACGTTTTGCACTAATTGACTTGCTAAGCTTTCACTTTGGTTTCAATCCGGGTGCTTGACAATCCATGCTAACAATTATTAGGTATATCATTAGTCAATTTGCGTATGGTTCAATTACGCCAAAGTTGAGATACCTATCAAAACTTTTGAGAAACATCATGTTAGTAAGTAGCAAGTAGCAGCTACTAATCACTTAGATGTCCAAGTTAGCCATATAAGAGGTTTTTATTTGTTTCTTATGTACTTATAAGTTATCTGTGAATGATAGTCTTCAACTATTCATGTCTGAAATAATTGCTTCATAGAGAAGATGGAAATATTTGCGATGAGTGAGACTAATTAATGGCCAAAATTAGGCTAGTCTTGTTTAACCCAGATGTACTAAGTGGTGGGATATTTGTAACAACACTACATTTTAGGTGCATGTTTGTCAATTTCATTTGTGAACTTATTTTAGCATATTACTTTCCATCTTGATTGTATGAAAAGGAATTTATTTTTATTTTTTAACTTAATTAACTTTTCGTACTGTAACATAATGATTATTTACAAACTGTCAAATACCGTTTGAACTTTGCTAGTATGGCTTTTCTCTAACCATCTTGATTGCTGTTTGTGAGAAGGAGTTTGGGAAGTCCATAAACTTTTTGTTACATAAATGACCATGCACCTTCTGTGTCATAAAGGTTTACCTAATAACGTTAATGTATATGATATTTGTGTAGTTAATTCGAGATGAAATTCATGCTGGGAAGAGCGATAAAGAGATATATAAGAAGCTCGAAGAGGATTTTGGGGAGACAGTACTTTATGCCCCAAAATTTGATCTGCAGACTGCAGGCTTGTGGTTATCACCGGTAAATTAGAAAACCTTAAACACTTGAACTTTTCTGCTGGAATCTTAAATTTTGATTTATGCTCATTTGATTGTTATTGGGTTTTGGAAACAGCTTGTCGTTGCTGGTGCTGCTGCAGGAATATGGGCATATAACAGGCACAGGCAAAAGACTAATGTCCACATCATGGCCTTGAACCTTGTTAGAGGTGTTCCATTGACCCCGAATGAGAAGCAAACCATGTTAGACCTCCTCACGCCTCCGCCTTCACGAGGAACTCCTTCCTCCTTGTGGAGGAGGTGGAGAGAACAATGATGCATCCTCTTCCACAAGCCTTGGTTTTCCATTTTATACTGGAAACTGTGTGGTAGAAATTAATGAACTATAGCTAAACAGGGATAGGGTCCAAAGATGTAAATCGACTTGTTAAGTAGTTTATTTTCTTTGAGTACGCTCTGTCAATGCAAAATAAATCTGATTTTCATACAGTCGTACATAGCCGGTGATCACGTTGATTGTTTTGTTTACCAGTTGATGTCTTGTTATTTGACTATAATTTAAAATTCTCGTCCATGTTTTGGTTAGAAGTTTTCCTCCGAGGTGCTTGTACTTATTTGTCTAATTCTTTCTTGGCCAAAATATCTAAACGTTTCTTTCAAGTTTCAGCTATCTACTGGTTGCAATGAAGCTCCTCTTAACATTTAGTAGATTTGTGGAAGGGTTCACTTGAGTTCACACAATTAGCTGGTTAACTCAGTCTTCGTGAATACGTATGCAATTACAAAGCCTCGTAGATAAGGGTTTAGTTGCTCTTGTAAGTGACTATTAGCTGTTGATGCATTAGATCCGGTAATGCACCTATGGCTCATTAGTCATGTCACATCCCGCCCTGGGACCCCACCACATCCCGGGCCCGCTCCACCACCGTAGCATGATATTGTCTGCTTTGGGCCTCGACTACGCCCTCACGGTTTTGTTTCTGGGAACTCACACGAGAACTTCCCAGTGGGTCACCCATCATGGGATTGCTTTCGTGCGCTACTTGCTTAACTTCGGAGTTCCAAAGAACTTCGAATCCAGTGAGCTTCCAAAAGGTCTCGTGTTAGGTAGGGATGATAATATACATATAAGGATCACTCCCCTGGGCGGGTGGGATCTTACAATCCACACCCCTTTGGGTTACCCATCATGGGATTGCTTTCGCGCGCTACTTGCTTAACTTCGGAGTTCCGAAGAACTTCGAAGCTAGTGAGCTTCCAAAAGGTCTCGTGTTAGGTAGGGATGATAATATATATATATATATATATATATATATATATATATATATAAGGATCACTCCCCTGGGCGATGTGGGATCTTATAATCCACCCCCCTTAGGGGCCCGACATCGTCATCGGCACACCACAGTCAAGGTTAGGCTCTGATACCAAATTGTCACACCAACAGCCTCTATAAATACAAGTTTATTAACCTACGCGGTAATTTGAAGAGTAAAATTTGCTACTTCACAATTTCGTTCTCCAAACTATAAAATTTAATAATATAATTAGGGACACACATTCAAAAGAAACTAAATAATGATATGGAAACAACTTAAACTTTTGGTTTTGAGTACATGTTTTTGGTCTCTAGTATAAGGAGGTATAATTAGGTCAAAAATCTGTCATGCTAATTCCCCAGTTGCTTCTCTCTGCTGCCAAAATTTTCGTCTTCGGAAAATGCATGCAGCTTTCATATGTTCTGCGTCTCAAAGGCTAGGGTTTTTAAGTGCAGATGTTCTGAAATCCCAAGGGCTTCTTCTGCTCGATATTTTTAACCATGTTTCCTACGCCAATCCCACCTGTTAAGTTGAAAAGAAAGTATTCACTTTGTCAACAGAAATGCATATCTTCACTGGCCGGAATATGACAGGTTCAACTCACTAAGAGAAATAGAGTACGAGGGGATTGTGCATACCTAACGTTACTGAACTCACAAGTATCGTGGAAGCGAGAACGAAGATAATCAAAGATGCTCTTCCTAGTTTCTTGATCACCTTTCCTGCCACATGCTGCCCTACGACTGCGGAAATAGTAGTCACAGCAGCAAAGTAGAGGGCTGCAAGAGAATTACAAAGAAAAAAGCCAACGTTTTATTTGAAAGTATAACCAAATTGTCTTTTAAACAATCACAGAGACTTGTATGGCTAAGAAAGCTACCGTAGGGAACAGGAAAGCGTTTTAGGAGGTAGTACTCTACAACGGACATGGACGAAGAGAATGTCATGGCAAAGGTGGCTGTGGCACTTGATACCTGAGGAGGGATTCCCATCTCCAAAAAAAGGGGACCTAACATGAATGCTCCGCCGAGGCCAAGCAATCCACCAAGGATACCAGCTGCTATACCACCAGCGCAATAAGCAATAAGCTTGTAAACTGGCCACTTTGTGCTTGCTTCTCCCTTCGATGCAATTACTCTGCGCCCTTTGTACAGATTAACTGCCTGATATGAAGTTACTCCAACAGCCACCGGAATCTAATTTATACGACAAGAAAAAATTCCATCAATGGGAGTCTCATTTTGGTCATATATCTGGCTATCTGCAGGCACAAAGAAGTTTTTCTTTTCCTGGTACAAGAAGCATGGAAGATGTACGTACCTGCAAGAGTTCTATCAACCAATATGTTCCAGAACATTTCTTCACATAAGTCTGCACCGACAAGTAAGATTCACGTTAATCCAATTTCTTAATGCAAAGAAGTGAAGGAGACTACAAATGGAAAGATTCGGTGTAAGGAAAACCGACTACGTATGACACTAGATATAAACCTTAGCAATCTGCAATGCAAGTATTACAAGCCAGACCGCTACAAGAGCTCCGAGTTCCTTCCAGCGAACATTATCAACAACAGAAACCTGGGAATGTCACAGAAGTTAGTACCTAAAATATTGCAGAGAAAAGTTTAAGCTTCAAAAATTTTACCTTCGTTCTTTTAGTTTCATTCTTTTCTGTTAGAGTTCCATTGGTTGCGCCTCCAGGAATATATTTGTCTTCAACATCTTCACGAGTAACGAGACAATTA
Source organism: Pyrus communis (assembly GCF_963583255.1). Classification (NCBI taxonomy): domain Eukaryota; kingdom Viridiplantae; phylum Streptophyta; class Magnoliopsida; order Rosales; family Rosaceae; genus Pyrus; species Pyrus communis. The sequence continues at coordinate 8,831,221 of NC_084813.1, read as the reverse complement.
GCCTTCCAAGTAATACTAATAAGATAAATATCAGAGCTTAAACAGGCGACAAGAACAAATTGTAGACCAACTCACCATTCGATTGCAAGCCTTCGGAAGCAACACGTTTAGTCTAAAAATAATTAAACAAGTTTCAGAGTTAGATGGATCAGTTGTGCAGAATATAAGATGAATTCGGTAGAAATCAAAGTTTAAAGCCTGCCTTTTTAGTTACGGTTTCTGCTTTCCATGCCTTGACACCCTTGAAGAACGACTTAGTTGATACCGCTGCAGATCATGAACACTCAATGACGCTTGTCCAAGATGTGAATGAAGAAGAATTGTTAAGAAATTGTTACCTAAGAGGACAACAAATAGTAGGATTGTGATCATCCAGTCAGAAAGAACCACATTCAGAGAAACGCCAATGCTGATCCCTAGAACCAACACTGGTTGGAAAAGAAGTGCGAGATCATAGTCGATGATGGGCAACTCAAGTGTAGGATGCCTTCGCCTTAAATTGTACAGGACCGTTGAAGTTGCTGTACCCGTGATCATACCTGACTAACCGCAAAGAAGCGACATTCAGATTTTTCAATGGAAAACATAAAAAGAAAAAGGTAAAATAGCATCGGGAAAGAGATGAATTAAATAAAGCCCCTCTGTGATATATGAAACTATATACTTACATTTGGATATTGCTATTGCTGATTTCTGATCAAAGCCAATGATGAGGGTGAGCATTGGGATGAAAAAGCCACCCCCACCAACACCTCCCACACTCCCAAACGCTGCCCCAACAAATGCAATCATCGTACCAACAGCAATTTTCCAGCTGAATCTGATTTCCTACACGTAAAAACTACAATTCAGCTTTGAACTATTTCGACACTCGAAGTACCACTTAAGCTTGAAAAAGTGAGTTTTGCTTATGAGAGAACAAAGGTATATAGTACATTGTTAATTGATTGTGTTGGCTGGGAAGTACAACTTCAACACACACAAATTCAGAAGTTTCATGCCTAATCGATCACCCTTGTGGCGACGTGCATTTTCTCAGAAGCCAAACACTTCATGTATATCACAATCAACTTAGAACAACATGCATTAATTAACTTAGACAACATTAATCCCAATAAATTTTATTCGAAAATTGGACATACCGGCCACACATGCTTATATCCCAAGTTTGCTACCACCTCTTTCCCAGTATTATTTTCATGCCTTGAAGGTTGTGACTCCACCAGTTCTTCATGCGCGGAAACTGCTGCTGATGATAATGCTAACAAAACCAGCAAACCCAGCAAACCAAACCGAACGGTTCCAATCATACTTGACATCTTTTTTTTTTTTTTTTTTTTTTTCTTTCAGAACTTGCTCCTCCAATGCAGCAAGCGAAACCGAAAATTATAGCAGAAGAAGGTATCTGAATGCATGTACTTGTATAGAGATACAATCTTGCTATAGCAGGATCTCCAAAACGGGTAATTTTTTTATTGCCTTTATTTTTTAAAGATTCGGTACTGGACACTGAATGATGATTGATTCTTATAAGATTCACAAGGCACGATCGAGTTGATTATTTTCCAACTTTGAACCTCCCTAATTATTCCTCACCAATAGTCACCCATATATTTATTGCTTGTTGGAGCAGCAGGCGTGTATTTATTATACAAACCGGGACCTAAAGGTTCACACCGATATATTTGTTACTGTTTTCTAACCAAAACAAATAAATTCAATTTGGACGGTTCGGATCCCCTCTCCTGTTCGACAAAGGCACGATTTCGAAATTTCACAAATAAGGGAATGTCAACTTGCTATTTATTTGAACTCGAAATAAACTTTTTATTTATTTGAAGGGTTAATCTCAGTTTACTATTTTAAAGGTTTTTTGGTTTTCAACATTCTGTTTTTTTTTTTATCTTAGATTATTATTTAAAATCATAATTTTGAAACAGTCTCATACATTTTTTAATTTTATTGTTAAATTAACCGTTAATTAGTGACATAACATTCAAATAGACAATAACTGAACTAGTCATTATGAGCCCATGTGGATATTTAAAAAAAAATAATAATAAATAAATAAAACCTAAATCTTCCACCGCCATTTTCACCCCAAACTGCTGCAAATGCAGAGTCCCTACCCCATGGCCGCCCTTCCATCCTCATTCTCCAACATCTTCCAAAAACCTTAGCCTTTTCCTTTTGCCCTGCGCTTGAAGCAATACAGGTACTTTATTGGCTTTATTTGTCTCCACCACTGCAATCGTAGCGGGCATTCCAATCTTACCCTCTTTCTGATTTCCCCTTTTTTTTTTTTTTTTTTTTTTTTTTTTCCTCAAAATCCAGATGGGTTTTCGACAGATTCATCAACGGGAATCTGTCTCTCTGGAATGCAATCCTTGTTGTGAATTTTAAGGGTCGGTTAATTCGACGAAGTTCTTCGGAGTTACATAGATTTGAGGCAGTGGAATGTCATGTTGGATAGCGGCGCCATTACGTTTGGTTTGAAACATTGTATCGAGTTGGGTATTTGTGGGTTCTTCGCTTAGAGGAAGAAGAGCAGAGAGTTATGGAGGTTTGGAGAGAGAAGAAGAGGAGAGCGAGAGAGGAAGGAGGAGGAAAAGGAATACTTTCATGGTTTAGGGAGTGTGCGGAAGCCTGAGAAGGTGCTGGGTGATAGTGAGAGGGAGAGAGTGTTGCGGCGGTTATGGGTGGAAGGGTGGCCATGGGGTAGGGGCTCTGCATCTGCAGCAGTTTGGGGTGAAAATGGTGGTGGGAGATTTGGACAAGGATTGTCTTCCCTCTCACTTCCGATCCCATATTTTCTTACGATTAAGTCACGTTAATATTTTATATTACTATTTATTTTTATCTTATTATCTCTATAAAAAAATAAGATAAAATGTTGACGTGACTTAACTGTGATCACATAAAACAGGAGGGCATGGGAGGGCACCGAAAGTGGGAGGGCATACAATCATTGTTCGAGAGATTTAGAGCCTGTTTTGTGAATTCAACTTTTTAAACTCAAAAATAATTTTCAAGTTTTAGACCTTAAAAACTTGTTTAATAGGACTATTTAAAAAAAACTGAATTCAACGTTAACATAGAAATATAGTCTATTTTCTAAAAACACAAAAAATAAATTTTTGAGTTTTTAAATTTAAACTCACTTTTTTTTTTCTCTCCCTCCTCTCATCTCACTTCAAATTTATCTCTTTCTTTTCTCATTTTTCTCACCTTTTTTTTTTAAACATTTTTTGTCTCTCTTTCAATCCGCTCTCTTCATTCTCTTAGTTCTTTCTCTCACTCCTCTTCCTCTATATCTCTTCCGATCCTATTACTTCTTTCTCTTTCCTCTAATCATCTCTTACTTTCGTTCTTCCTCTCTTTACTTTCTATTTTGACCTCCTCTTTTTGGATATCTTTGTCTAATTTAAGTTGTAAGATTTAAAATTTTTAAATTGCATACCAAACAAGTTTTTGAGTCTTAAAGAAAATTGTTTTCAAGAAAAATTCTTACGAGAAATTATAAAAATTTTCAAATAAGATATATACCAAAAAGGTTTTTTTTTTTTTTTTTTTTTTTTTTGTTATTTTTTAATTTTTTAATTTTTTAATATTCACGTGGCCCTATAATGAGACGTGGTGTCCATTTATTGTCCACTTAGGAACCACATCACCAGTTAACGGTTGACTTAATAGTAACCTTAACGAATGTATGAGATTGTTCCAAAATTATGACTTTAGTTACCACTCTGCGATGAAAAAAACTTCATATATCAAATGTTGAAAATCAAGAAACTTCAAGGTAGTAAACTGAGATTAAACCCTTATTTGCAAGTACACACCAAACATTATAAAATATATAAAAAAGGAAATACATACCAAACTAGGTTCTTAACCAATGTCGATCGATGACCACATAAATAATAACACAAATAAGTCGGAAGGTTTTACAAATTTACACCATGTAGAATTGAGATTCTGAGAGATTTTAATTCTGTTAATAAATTTAGAAGTATTCAATTAGGATTTTAAAATAGTTTATTAAAATTCTTAAAAATCCGGTATATTCAATTAGGGTTTTAAACAAGTTTATAAAAATTTCAAGTATATCCAATTAGAAATTTATTTTAAAGAATTTTTAAAAGTTGAGGAATTTGAGAAATTTCGTAGTGTATTTTAAGCATTGACAAATCTTACCTCCCCTGAGTTTTCGAGGAAATTGAATCAATATTTTATATGAAATTTTTACAAATCAATTAAACTTTATAAATCAATTAAAATCTTTTAAATCCCAATTAAATACATCTCTATTATTCTCTCCCGTGCTCACCTAAGGTCTTCAAAATAAGGACCTGCGAGGTCCTATTGAATATTTAATATACACAATTAATTTCAAGCAAAATTTAAGGGGGAATTAATAATTACAGAAAAAGAAATAAAACCTTAATGTTATAAATTCATTGCCTAATGTATAATAATAACAAACCATGCCTAAAAAATTTTACAGTTATAAATTCATTGCCTAATATATAATAACAACAAAACATGCCTAATATGTAATAATACATGCTTAATTAAGTGAAATTATATTTATAGAAAACTTCATCTAATCCTTGACAAATATGACTTTTAGACTAAAACCATGAGTAAGATCAAAATTGACACACCCTGACCTAAATCAGGGTGTGCTGACCGTCACGTGAGAGTGACGTAACCATGTACACAGTGCGGAAGCAATAATAATAATAAAAATGCGAATAAATAAAAACCAACTACTAGCAGCACTAGCTAAGAAAAGGTGCTAGTGTGAGATTAAGTGTGAAATACACAACCAAAGCATAAGTACCCTAAGTGTAGTATGACTGGACAAGTACTAATTAAACAACATCCAAAGGTGATCCTACATTTGCACAAGTGACGCAACCTCATCCTACACCTCTAAGGTATGATTTAGAGTTTGCTATGCCTAGAGGGGAGAGATGTTATGTTGATGGACGTTAGGACCCTAAACGGGGGGTGGATTGTAACATGTCACATCATCCAGGGGAATGGATCATGTAAGCCTTATATGTAAATTCCCATATTTACCTAGCACGAGGCTTTTTGGGAGCTCACTGGCTTCGGGTTCTATCAGAACTCCGAAGTTAAGCGAGTAGTGCGCGAGAACATTCCCATGATGGGTGACCCACTGGGAAGTTCTCATGTGAGTTCTCAGAAACAAAACCGTGAGGGCGTGGTCGGGGCTCAAAACGGACAATATAATGTTACGGTGGAGTCGAGCCCAATATGTGGTGGGGGCCTGGGTCGGGATGTGACAAAAATACAATTTTAGTCCCTTGATACATTAATAGCCTCATTTATTAATTGCATTTTGAATTTTGAATTATTTCTCTTTTTCTTCCTAATTTTAATGTATTAATTTGATTTCATTATAATTATAATTTTCATTCCATTTATTGTAATGTATTTTGTTGTAAACATTTAAATAAACTAATTTTTGTTATAAAATATATTTCGATGTACTTTATCCTTTTCATTTAGGTACATTAAATTCATTATTATACATTTCGGTGCATACATTTAGGTACACATATTTTGGTACATACATTTAGATACAAACATTTAGGTACATTAATTCAATATAATACATTTCGATACACACATTTAGGTACATTAATTTAATATAATACATTTCGGTGTATATATTTACATACATTTCGGTCTTAACATTTAAATACATTAGTTCAATATAATACATTTCGGTACTTAGGTACATTAATTGAGTCTTTCAAGTTTGAAGAATGTTAAATAAAATTAATAAATTAAAAAAAATTGGTCAAAAAATAAATTAAAACTTGTATATTAATAAATTTAAATATATTTAATGAGAGACATTAAATAAAATGCACATTAATTATTTGAATTAAGGACACATCAAGGGACTATAATCAATATGTAATCTAACACTAGGTTTATTTTAAATTTCAATCTTCCTGAAGAATTAAAGTAAAAACACCCCTTATATTTGCATATAATTTAGGTAATTATTTTACACACACTGGAGACTTACATGCTCCAAACCATATTGATTTGGAGATAGGTAGTTTGGATGTGGAAAAGTGAGTCAAATATTTCTCTTCGGACCTATTCTCAAAACCATATTGATTTGGAGATAGGTGGTTTGGGTGATGCACTCCACTGGAGACTCACATCCTTTTATGGTTACCCAAGGGAGACCGACATACATAAATCATGGAGACTACTCGAACAACTCAATGAAAATGCAAGCTTGCCGTGGTGTTGTATTGGGGATTTCAACAAGACCTTGAAAGCTGACGAGCAAGGAGAGGATTTACGCAGTGAGCGATAGATGCATGGTTTCCGCAATGCTATCAATGTATGCCAACTTATTGACTTGGGTTATCACGGAAACAAGTTTACATGGGAAACGACGCGTGGAGGGGGTACAAAAGTTCGTCTAGATCGAGCTCTCACAACTTAGGAGTGGTTAAATTTATTTCCCAAAGCCAATGTTACTCACCTTAAGCCAACTTTCTCGGATCACCTACCGATTTTTCTTGATTAGGAGGCAAAAAACACAATGAAGTTTAAAAAGGCTTTTAGGTATGAAGAAGCTTGGACAGAGAAAGAGGGTTGTACAAAGGCGGTAAAGGTGGGGTGGGCTGCGGAATGCAATGGTTCTCCAATGTACTTAGGGCTGGTTTGGTATTGCTGTGCTTTGAAAAAAAAGCTGCTTCTGCTGTGCTGTGAGAATAAGCAACTATGAAATAAAGCAGCAAAGTGTTTAGTAAACTTTTTTGTAAAAGTGCTTTTGAAAGAAAAAAAAAAAAGCAGTATTATAGTGTTTGGTAAACTTTTATGTAAAACAGATGTGAAAAAAAGCCAGTTTTTCAAAGCTGGGTTTTGCAGCTTCTTGTTTTTGGCTTTTTTTCACCCAAAACTGTGAAAAAAAAGCTGAAGCTGAATGTTTACCAAACACAAAAAAAGCTCCCAGCTTTTTTTGATACCAGCTTTTTTCAGAATCACCTCAGTACCAAACCAGACCTTAGTCACGGAAAAAATCAAGGCAACTCGAATTCAGTTGCTCAAATGGGCAAGTAAAGAAACGCGGAAAATTCCTGGGGAAATCGCAGCGACTGAAGACAAGTTAAATAGCTTATTTGGTCAACCATTTAATGACACCACCATTGCCCAACGAAAAGAACTACAATTACAACTCCATTCCTTACTAGCTCAAGGAGAGACTTTTTGGAGACAGAGATCCCGAGAAAATTGGTTACGTCTAGGTGACCAAAATACAAAGCATTTCCATCGGAGAATGAGTCGTCGGCAACAAAGCAATGGTTTACATGGGCTATTTGATGAAAACAGAAATTGGCATAATGAGAAACCAGGTATGGAGTGTATTTCACAAAACTCTTTGATTCTCAGGGAGCGACAAATGCTATGGAGGTTCTTAATACCGTAACTCCAAGGGTGGGGCCGGAATTAAATGAAGAGCTTTCTTTGCCATTCCTGGATGAGGAAATAAAGCATGCTCTCTTTCAAATGCATCATTCTGGCTCTGGGACTGGATGACATGTCCCCAGGTTTTTACCAAAAACACTGGGATACAGTTGTGCAAGATGTTTGTAATGGCGTAAGGTCTGTACTTTGTTCCGGAATCATACTTCAGAAAATTAACTACACCCATGTGACGTTGATCCCCAAGAACAAAGATCCAACCGTAATGACTCATCTCAGGCCGATTAGTTTGTGCAATGTCATTTACAAGATTTGTTCAAAGGTTCTTACCAATAGATTAAAGCATGTGCTACCAAAGATTATCTCACATACGCAAAGTGCTTTTGTTCCAGGACGTTTAATCTTGGACAACAGTATGATTGCGTCAGAGATTGCTCACTTAATACGATTGCGTCAAAGATTGCTCACTTAATACATAAAAAGAAAAGTGGATGGAATGGTTGTATGGCATTAAACCTGGATATTAGTAAAGCATATGACCGTACTGAATGGAGTTTTTTGGAGCAAATGATGAGAAAATTGGGTTTTGTCGAGTCTTGGGTTCATCTGATTATGATGTCTATTACTACAATCACTTATTCGTTTAAGTTAAATGGTGACCCAGTGGGTTATATTCACCCAAAAAGAGGGATTAGGCAGGGAGATCCTCTTTCCCCCTATTTATTTGTAATTTGTGCAGAGTGGTTGTTCGCGTTGTTCGAAAGCTGGGAGAGAAGAGGAAAAATTAAGAGGATTACCATCTGCAAAGGTGCACTGAGTGTAAACCATCTCTTTTTTGTCGATGATAGTTTTATTTTTGCTCAAAGTTCATTTCAGGAATGTCAAAGGGTGAAGGTGCTAAAAATATATGAACAAGCTTCGGGTCAAGCGATAAATTATGACAAGAGTTGTGTGGCTTTTAGTGAAAATCTCACAACTGTGGATAGGCAACTCCTTTCGACTGTTTGGGTATAGCTCAAGTCGATTACCATGACCGCTATTTGGGTTTACCAGTGTTTGTGGGGAAGGTCAAGAAAGCCACGTTCTCATATGTAAAAGATCGTTTATGGAAAAAATTGAATGGGTGGCGTGGAAATTTGTTGAGTAGTGAGGGTAAGGAGCTGTTGATTAAGACAATGGCTCAAGCAATCCCACTCTACACTATGCAGACCTTTCTTTTGCCTAAAACATTGTGTAATGAGTTGAACCAAATGGTGGTCGAATTTTGGTGGGGACAAAAACAAGGGCAGTGGAAGATACACTGGATTAGTTGGAGAAAATTGTGTAAGCCAAAAAGTGAGGGAGGATTGGGATTCAAAGACTTGTACGTGTTCAATTTGGCTTTGCTTGCAAAGCAAGGATGAAGATTAATCCAAAAACCGGATTGTCTCGTGGCTCAGTTATTAAAAGCCAAGTATTATCCAACTCTTGACTTTATGGAGGCTCCTATTAAGAAGAATGCGTCAGTTTACTGGAGGATTATCTCGGAGGCTCGAAGGGTTGTAAGAAAGAGGGCGATTTGGCGTGTTGAGGATGGAATGAATATACAAGTATGGGGTGATAGTTGGATTCCGAGAAAAAACTTTTTCAAGGTTACTAGTCCCATTCTTCTGGGGTTAGATACTTCTTTTTCTATGAGACATTTGTTTGATGAAGGAGGTCTTTCATGGAACAAAGAGCTTGTAAATGCGATTTTTTGTGCTGAGCAAGCACAACTAATCCTTAGTATTCCTATAAGCCGTCTTAAACCACCGGATCTTCAAATTTGGCATGTTGAAAAGAATGGCATGTTCTCCACAAAAAGTGCGTATCAGTTAGCACGTACTTGTGGTGAGGAGAACGAACGAGTTTCGAGTGGATCGTCATTGGGAAACGAAGTCCAGGTGGTATGGAAACATTATGGAGAGCGTGTGTGCCTGGAAAAGTAAAAATTTGCGTGTGGAGAAGTTGTTTGAATGAGTTGCCAACAAAAGAAAATCTGCTCAAAAGAAGAGTCATTCAGGAAAACTTTTGTGCATTTTGCAGTGAAGGTGTGGAAATGGTCGAGCACGTCTTGAGAGACTGCTCGAAGTTAGCTAGGATATGGTTCTCCAGCCTGTTGGGTTTCAGAGTTTATGACGCAGGGAATATTGGCTGGGTGGAGTGGATTGCCAATTTAGCAAAGTCTTTGGCAAAAGAAAGTTTCGATCTTGTGCTGCTTTTTATATGGAATATTTGGAAGGACTGTAATGTGCTTATTTGGCAAGGCTCGTCAAGTTCAATTGATATCCATTACATGTCACAAGCGTGGCTGTTAGAATATAAAAAGTGGCATGGAAGACGGATAAAGCATAACCAACAGTTTGGGGCAGTGGAACGATGGAAAAAACCAACAGTACGGTGGTTAAAATGCAACTTTGATGGGTCTTGGAAGGAACAAGAAAAAAAAAAGAAGGGGGGGGGGGGGGTGATTGGGGTGGTGATCAGAGATGAAGCGGGGCATTTTATGGCGGCAATGGCAATGAAATGGGAAGAAGTTGCAGCTCCATTGGTAACAGAACTGGAGGCAGCACGTGCTGCAGTTATGTTGGCTCGAGAGTTGGGCACAAATCAGCTCGAATTAGAGGGAGATGCAGCCCTGGTTATTGATGCGCTCTCTCTTCAAAAGGATGATGATTTGTCTTTGTGGGGAACTATAATTTAGGAGACACGTTATTACCTTCACTTCATTCCACAAGCCATAATCAAGCATACGCGGAGAGGGTCGAACGAGGTTGCTCACATATCGGTGCAGTTGGGATCTACTCTCGTTCAAAGACGAGGTTGGTTCGAGGAACCGTTTGATGTAATTTATGAACTCCTGATAGAGGATACTTAATTTATTTTACTGAAAATATGACTTTAGTCTTTTTTACTCTAGAAAAACCCAGTGACTAGGATCCACATAAGCGATTTCATTAATTACATTCAACTTGACACATTTTACATATTTTGGATGCCGAAAATACCCCTATTGTATGTTTGATTTATAAAAATTAATTACATGCAAATTATATGGGAGAGTTAATGACTTTGAGAAATAAAAAAAATAATAAATCAAAAGACATTAATGTACGAAATTATGGAGATGAAAGCACAAGAGGCGAAATTAATGTGTATCTAGATATAGCCGAATCAATGGTGCATTTAAACTAATTACATATTAATATGGAATATGAGAATGAATGTCTTAAAAGCTATACGATTTTTGAATTGTTTTATGTATTGAATGACTTTATTAATTTAAATGACTATATTAAATCTTGAATATTTATGCATATTTTTCTCAATTTCAATAATAACGAAATTAAAGAATCAGATATTTAAATCTTGAATGTTTATGCATATTTTTCTCATAATATATCATGTTGGAAACTAACATAATAGTTGGAATACATTTTATTTACCGTTTCCAAACTCCATATAAGGAGTGTTTTGACATAAATGTAGGACTTGAATATTTATGCATATTTCTGAATTCATTGTCTATATTTTTAAATTTGCATAAAATTAGGCATTTTATTTCAATTTTTTATCTTCTTACCAAATTTAAAATATGAAAAGGCACTAATTTTGGTTTTTTTTGCTTTTATTGCATGTGTTTATCTTGGAATTAGTGTAGTTCTAGTTCTATATAAATTCGAAAGTTTATCAGGTTGGTCTCACATTGGGTTTTTTTTTCTATATTTTTATCATTTATACTTGAGTCCAGTGCGGTACGTAAATTGTGCAGTACGTAACATAGAAAATAAAATAAAAAACAAAAAAAAAGGGCCCGCAGTACTCAATACATAAGGATGAAAATACTGAATCTAATATGGGTGCAGCATAAATTTTTTTTTTTTTTTTTTTTAATTTTTTTTTTTCCGGTGTATATTGAAATTATTTATTTTGCCTACACATTTATTTCTGCCAATCCTTTTCCAATTACATTGCCTTCAAATTGACGCCAAAAAAGGGATATATAGATCAGCAGTTATTTGGATACATTAACCTTTTGACATAAATGTAGGATTGGATCAAGCTTGTAATTTACCTACAAGCATATGAAAAGGCACTAATTTTGTTTTTTTGCTTTTATTGCATGTGTTTGTCCTGAAATTAGTGTAGTTCTAGTTCTATATAAATTCGAAAGTATATCAGGTTGGTCTCACATTGGGTTTTTTTTCTATATTTTTATCATTTATACTTGAGTCCAGTGCGGTACGTAAATTGTGCAGTTCGTAACATAGAAAATAAAATAAAAAACAAAAAAAAAAGGGCCCGCAGTACTCAATACATAAGGATGAAAATACTGAATCTAAGAGCAAGTCCAGCCCAGCACATTTGACTGGCACCCAGTGAAGAAAATAGCCCGGCATGGCATTTTTGAGCTCCAGCCCGTGTCAGTCAACAGCCCAGCCCAAAATGGACAGACCCAGGAGCCGGTCAATTGCTTGGCCCGTGCAACACACGCGGGTGCCCAGGCGAGTAGCCGACAGGCTTTGCAGGCGCTGGGGCCCACGTGCAGGTCCACTTGCAGTCATCCGGGTGAGGCCTACGTGGCCTTCCTCAGAGCCGTTTGATTTCCAACGGCTAGTTTTTGTAGGCCGTTGGATTTCCAACGGTAAAAAAAATTTAAATTTAAATTTTAAATTGGACCGTCCGATCACAGATCAACGGTCCACGTTTATTTCACCAAAAATTTAAAAAAAAAAAAAAAAAAAAAGGCCCAACGGTCAGAAATTTGACCGTTGGCCACGTGGCATCGTGTTGGCTGTTGGATTTGATTATTTTTCAAATCCAACGATCTAGATTAATTACAACATTAAAATTTATTAAAAATTAATTAAAAAATGTCAAAATTTTTTTAAAAAATACAGAAAAATTTTAAAAAATTAATTTTTTTTTCTATAAATACCTAACCCTCATCTTCCACCTTACACTACATTTCAATATTTTCTACACTTTCTACATTTGAATATTTTGTACACTTTGAGAGAAAAAAATGACTTCGTGGAAGCTCAGTGAAGATGTTACGTTGTGTGAATGTTGGGTTCGCACTACTCATGACCCGATTACGAGTAATGAGATGGATAAGCGAGAAATGTGGAGTAAAATTACGAAATCGTTCAACAATGTACATGGAAGAGATGTACATGGAAAAGATACCAGATCTAGTCAAGGTCTTCAAGGTCGTTGAAAAAAACTCAACGCATCCTTTACTTGTTGGAAAAACGCCCTCTCTCATGCTTCTGGTAATTTGCGTAGTGGGACAAGTTTAGCGGATGAGGTAACAATATTTTTATTTATTTATATGCATTCCACCCACATCAATATTTTAATTTATTTAATTTCTTATGTAATTTTTATGTAATATGCATTCCACAATACTTATGTAATTTTTATGTAATTTTTATATAATTTTTATGCATTCCACAATTCTTATGTAATTTTTATGTAATTTTTATAGACACTACAAGCACAAGCATTCTACAATGCAAAGAACCATAACAAATCATTCAACAAATGGGAATGTTGGCAAATTGTCAAAGATTGCCCTAAATACCAAATTGTGGCAACCGGTCCAGAAGTTGTCATGCACGGTATGGGTCTACACAGTTCGCCAGAAGCAGACACAGCCGAACAAGAAGCCAACACATTTGAAGACACGGAAGGGATGCCTGAACAAGTGCCAGAGACCCAACCGACTCGTCAGTCCAGGCCTCAAGGTAAAAAGGCATCAAAGAAAAAAGGTAGTTCTTCCAAAAATGACTACACTAAATATATGGAGGAACTTACTCGTCAAGGTGAACTGAACATGGCATGGGAAAAGGCTAGAGATGAGGAAAAAGCTAAAGATATGGCAGCAATTATTGCAGCTACTGAGGCTCGTGATGCGGCGGCTAAGAGACAAAGAGAAATAGTTAATCGAGAGAACGAGATGATTAGAGAAGCACTTCATCAAGAGAATGAGATGCTTAGAGAAGAAAGGATGGCTCAAACAGATCGTGACACTATGAACAAGTCTCTAGTAGGACTGTCTCCGAATTCAAAATATTTTTGGACTTCAGAAAAAAGAGATGTCGTGCGAAGGAGGCGTGCAAGAGATGCCGAAACAAGTCAAGGGGGTTCCAGCTACAGAAATCCTAGCAACCAAGATCCTAGCACCACATATCCTAACTCCACAGACTTTATTTAATTTCTTATGTAATTTCTTATTTATTTTTAGAACTTTATTTAATTTCTTATGTAATTTCTTATTTACTTTTAGAACTTTATTTAATTTCTTATGTAAACTTAAAACACCAAATAAAATTACATAAAACACCATTTAAACTTAAAATTACATAACCTCACCATTTAAAATTAAAACACCAAATAAAATTACATAACCTCACCATTTAAACTTAAAAAAAAAAGCAAACACACTAAATAAGATTACTTAAAAAACAATACACTTTATTCTTCAACCACAAGCCTTATTTTAATTATCTTCGCCTTCGTGCAATCTCCACTGATGGTCAATCAAGTCATTCTGGCGGGCTATGTGCCAGTATGGCTCTTGCAATGAAGTGTATCGTTGAACGATCAATTCATTGTAACGTCTATCCCGTTCCAACGGCTTGTGTTGCACGGGATCTTCGGTCCCGTCATGAGCATAGTAGATTTGTGTTCTTGAGTTGTTCATCGGATCCGGCTCATATTCATCGACGGCATCATAATCATACTCGTCTTCAACAATCATGTTGTGGAGAATAATACACGTCATCATGATGGATCGAAGAGCCTCGACATCAAACATTCTAGCTGCAGCCCTGACAATGGCCCAACGAGCTTGCAAGATACCAAAACAACGCTCGACATCCTTCCTACACCCTTCTTGACACTTTGCGAAGTGTTTCTCTTTTTCACTCTGCGGGTGTGGCACTGTTTTGACAAATGTTGACCACCTTGGGTAAATACCATCTGCAAGGTAGTATGGTCCCTCGTACTTATTACCATTAACCCAATATGTGCATCTCGGCCCATGCCCTTGTAGCAGTTCGTCAAACACTGGAGATTGGGCAAGGACGTTTAGGTCATTCTGAGCTCCTGGAACACCAAAAAAAGCATGCCAAATCCATGTATCAAAAGAAGCCATCGCTTCCAGAATGATGCTTTTGGCTCCTTTTCTGTCACCATAAGCTCCTTGCCATGCACTTGGACAATTTTTCCATGTCTAGTGCATGCAGTCGATGCTTCCAATCATGTCAGGGAAGCCTCGCATCTCACCCTTCCTCAAAAGCCTTCGCATGTCCCTTGTCGTGGGTTGCCGAAGGTACTCATTGGTGTAAAGGGCTTCAATTGCAGAGCAAAACCGCATCAGGGACTCCAGAACTATTGTTTTTCCCATCCTTGCGATCTCATCCACTTGATCTGCAGATGCTCCATATGCAAGCATTCGTAAGGCAGCCGTAATTTTTTGCTCAGGAAGAAAACCTAGAACATGAAAAACATCCTCTTTTTGCACAAAATATGGATCATGGTTGCAAACATCACTCATGATTTTAGCGAACAAACTTCGTTGCATTCTAAAACGACGTCTAAAAACATGATCAGGATAAACGCTGTTGGGAATAAAATAATCTTCCAAGAGATCTTTACCTCGTCTTTCCCTTCTTCTATCGATGTTTGCCGCATGTCCGGGTTTGGCTATCTGACCCATAGCTTCCATGATACGGCGGGAATGTGAGGCCCTCCGCCTTCTATGGTGATCATCCTCATCCTCCTCCATTGCGAAGGCCTCATCTCCACCTCCACCTTGGTCAAGATTGACCAATTCTTCCTGTTGTGCCAACAACCTTTTCTGATGCTCTTGCAACTGTTTATACGCTCTCCTTGAAGAAGACATTGTAAGAACTCAAGATTTGAAAACGATAAAGAAGAATTCTGAGCTAAAAAAAAGGATTGAGTTTAGTGTGAGGATGGATGTAGGGATGTAGGGTTTATATGGACAAAAAAAAAGAAGATGAGGTTCTGGACAATGCCACGTGGCACTACGTGATTGGTTGAAAATCTTAGCGGAAATCTATTCAAAAAATAGTACGTTCGGATAATGACACGTGGCGTGACGAGATTGGTTAAAAATCCTATCCGAAATTAAAACTATTTTTTTATTTATTATTTTATAAAAAAATTATTTAATATTTTAAATGGACTGGGTGCCAGCGCATTTTGTAGGGGTGGAGATCGTTTGTGCCAGCGCATTTTTAGACTAGGTGCCAGCACATTTTTTTTGGGGTGGAGATGCTTTGGCCTATTACTGTTCATTGAGTCTATTACTGTTCAATTAAGTGGATAAATGGGTTGGGTGCTGGCGCAAAGTGGATAGGGGTGGAGTTGCTCTAATATGGGTGCAGCATAAATTTTTTTTTTTTTTAATTTTTTTTTTCCGGTGTATATTGAAATTATTTATTTTGCCTACACATTTATTTCTGCCAATCCTTTTCCAATTATATTGCCTTCAAATTGACGCCAAAAAAGGGATATATAGATCAGCAGTTATTTGGATACATTAACCTTTTGACATAAATATAGGATTGGATCAAGCTTGTAATTTACCTACAAGCATATGAAAAGGCACTAATTTTGGTTTTTTTTGCATGTGTTTGTCCTGAAATTAGTGTAGTTCTAGTTCTATATAAATTCGAAAGTATATCAGGTTGGTCTCACATTGGGTTTTTTTCTATATTTTTATCATTTATACTTGAGTCCAGTGCGGTTTTTGAGTGATTGTGTTATCAAAATACGGATCAGGCAGAAAAAAGAAACAAGGTATTTGTATCCTTTGTTTTTATCTATGTTCATTTTGTTTTCTTCATATTGTTTGTTAATTAACCTACCATATATTTCACCAACTGACATATATTTCATTGTTGTTTTACTTTTAGGAGTAAAATGGAGGGTGCCATCATTGCAAGATGTGTTTTCAAAAACACATCAGCAGCAATTCCAATGTGATATCCCGTTCCTAAAATTATTATTTTATTTTATTTTATTCTTGACGTATTTCGAAAATTTGATTAGAACTAGTTCTTTATTTCTCCAAATTTGAGAAAAACGAAGTGAGGGTTACTTTAGTCATTTCCAATTTTCTCGACCTTTTTGGTCAACTCTTGAATTGGTTAGGTAGAGTTTGATTCTATGAGCGCGTAGGCGTAAACAGATCTTATTTCCGAGTCCGAACGGAGAAGTTAGAGTCGTTTAAAGTTGGTGGCATTTTGGTAATAGTACCAAAATGCTATAAATGGGAGGGAAACCTCCAGAAAACGGGAGGTTTCTGAAAATGGGAAAAAAAGCTGTTACTAACCCGTTTTAGGGAGATTTTGACCCATAAACCCATCAAACTTGACCCGCTTGTATCTTTTTCATCCGAGCTCCGTTTTGGATGATCTTGGTGTCCATGGAAAGCTCTTGACGAGTCCTACATCTCTGTGATGTTAGATTTTTCCATTTCTTTTCTATCTTTGCAGTTCGAGGTCACAAAGTCCACGACTTTTCCGGCGGTTTTATCATTTTTCCGGCGATTCCGGCAACGATTTCCTTCGAGTGAGGTATGAAACTTCATCTACTCTTCATAATCTTCAAGTGGGTATGCTTAGTTTGTGCTTTCGTATTCATTTTAGAGTTGGGTGTTTAGAACCTTAGAAATCTGGTTTTCTCCAGTGAAATTGGACGGTTTTCGGTTAGAATTTATCGTCGGCCTAGTTGTGAAAAGTGTTTCCCTTGTTGAGCTCTAGCTACCACGTAAATTTGAGCTCATCTAGTTAATGTTGAAATTCGGGGTTTGTAAACCCTCCATCTTGACTTCCACCACGTGTGGTGGTGCGTGGGATCGTTCACGAGTGTTGTCTAGGTTCCAAATACCTTCTAGTGACCATGTGAACCTATGTCTAGCTTGGTTTCCAAAGATTCAATTGTTTGGTGTGGTGATCAATTTGGACTGCGACTTGTTTGTGTGATTGACGACAATTCGACCATTGGATCAAAATGAAACTTTAGTATGTTATCCTTGAAGCATAATGTGGACTTTAGGAAGTTATGGATCATAAATTTGATTTGCAGATTGTTGTGGACCCCATCGTTGACCGAAAATTGATTTATGGTCAACATGTCTCGGAATGTTCTAAATAATAAAATTAGTACTATGGGAGACTTAAGTGAAGTCTAATGGGCCTACATTGGTTAGAGAGTGACTTGAACGTATGTGATATGGTTATTACCTTTATTTCTTATATTGGTATCATCTGTGAATTTGACTTGGTCTTATAATGTGATTCTATTGAAATGTGATTATATATATATATATATATATATATATATATATTTAGCCATAGACCTATGTTTATCAAACATGATTTGGCTTGTGTACTGATGATGATCATGGTATGTGAATTGACGTGCATATTTGAAAGGTGTTTGATGTACATAGATAGTATGTTATGATGAAATGTGAGTGACTTTAATATATGTGAATATGAAATGGTTTTATAATCATTTTTCCTATAAATTGTTAATTTTCATATTTAGCCAATGATATTGTTATATGAAGTGGGATTTGACGTGCATATTGGAAATATGGATTGTTTTGTTTGATTGGCTTGATTTGATGAAGGTGAGGGCTAGTGGTGGACCGTTAACCCATTGTCATGGGGTTTGTTGCTTTGAAACATGTGTCAGTGCTCGTTTCATTATTTCATTTCTTGTTTTGTTGAGCCTTTATAACTTGAGCAACTTGATTCATGTGTTGTTTCATTGATTGGTGGTTATGCAATTTATTCCGCGATTCCGTTGAGTGATGGTTCGGAATCGTATCCTGGTTTGGATTCCGTTGAGTGATGGTCCGGAATCCTTCCTACTCCACTCTGCGATTCCGTTGAGTGATGGTCAGGAATCGTATCTTGGTTTGGGTTCCGTTGAGTGATGGTCCGGAATCCCTCTTACTCCACGATCCCATTGAGTGATGGTCCGGGATTGTATCCACATTAGTTCATTGAGTTTAATTTGAGATGGTTACAAAGGTGTAGGCTTTGGATGAACAGTGTCGCCCTAATTCTACTTTCATTGTGTGTATGTGAATATGGGTGTGAGATGTTATAGTTGTTTGAAATGAACTTTTGGATGTCTGGGTGACTCCCTCGGAGTTTTCAAAAGTAGGGTATTGATTTCTTATGAAAGATTTACATTCAAGGTTTATAAATTATGATTGATGGCTAGTTTTATTATTGTATCACGTGCTTATTTTATTGTCTCTCACCCGAGCCTCTCAGCTTGTCTGGGTGCCTGATTTGCCAGTGCACCAATTCCATAATATTGGCATTGACTTTACATATGACAGGTCTGGGTAGATTATGAGAAACCGCTT
Organism: Pyrus communis; assembly: GCF_963583255.1. Taxonomy (NCBI): domain Eukaryota; kingdom Viridiplantae; phylum Streptophyta; class Magnoliopsida; order Rosales; family Rosaceae; genus Pyrus; species Pyrus communis. Next base: position 8,812,296 of record NC_084813.1, on the reverse strand, counting down.
GATATTTTGGTTCCATTGAGTGGTCCGGAACCCGATGTTGTTGGATTCCGTTGAGTGGTCCGGAATCCTTGCTCTTGTTCATTCCATAAGGTGATCTTAGAATCCTAAATTCGAGTAGATGGGAATTACCCCAATAAATATTGTGAAAATAAATTAGAATTAACATGTTATTATTCTTAAACCAAATTGGGAATTATGTAGAGTTCTTTAATTAAATTCGTGAAATGATATGTTATCTCATTGACTGATTAACGTAAGTAAATATTAATATTGTGCTTCATGATTCCTTGATATGTTACAAGCTATGTATTGAGATATAATGTTGGAAGTATAGTGATTGGTATGATGAAGTGAAATGTGATTTGACTTGTGTATTGGAAATGGTTGAGACATGTGATTGAAATGCATATTGAATTGCTTGGGAGATGTGAGGTCTAGTAATGGATCGATAAGCCATTGTGATGTGGATTTGGTGCTCGATATTGTTTCGTTTCGTTGAGTTTTTGGGAATTGAGTAACTTGAATCATGTCTTGTTCCTTCGAGCTGTTGTTATGTTTCTTGGACTTCCGTTCAATTCGGTTGGGTGGTCTGGAACTGAGTTCTGTTTGGATTCCGTTGAGTGATGGTCCGGAATCCCCTTTGGAGCCTTGGTCCGTTGGGTGGTCCAAAATCCCCTTTTTCCAAAGATGTAGTCTTCAACTGAATTGTGTTGCTCTAGCCTTGTGTTTCAACTTGTTGTATGTGTTATTGATGATGTGATGGTTGACATTATTGATTGATGTGATTATGGAATGACGTTGGATATGAGTGTGGTTATCATGAATATTTTAGTTGATTAATATTTCTAGAGAATCATGTGTACTTTGTTAATTCTTAACTATGTTACACACTATGAAATGCGATTTTATGTGGAAAACGTGATGAATTACGTGATGGATGAAGTGGAAAGGTTAATTGTCATGTGGGATTATTATGTTGGATATCATGGTTATTGTTATGATTAGACTTGTGATAAATGTGGCTAGAGAATGGTATTGTGCTTCGTTGGTTCTTTGAAGTGATATATGTTGTGAATTGAGGTATCATGTTGCGACATAATGATTTATATATAGTTGGAGGGGAAATCATGTTTTTCAGATGGGTTTGTTATGTAACCCTGAGTCTAGTATTTTCATGCTTGTCAAGTTCTTTTGATTGATGGAGAAATGTTATACCTTTCGACTTAATCGGACTGTGTTATATGTCAATTATTGTGCATGACGAACTACGAATGGCTTGATCCCTGTTAAGGGTACGTAGGCAGTCTAACAGGGAGGTTAGATGCAGCCATAAAACATACGAAAAATAACTATGCGATTCGATTTTTGGGTTATGCTTACCCATATCCCGAAGGTGGGATATGATAGATACAGATTTTTGGTGACGTCACGTGTCAATTCTGGACGTATGTTGGGATTGGGGCGTGACATCCAATATATGCCGACACCTCTTTCGTGGGATTGTGCTCTGAAGTGTGTTCACGGTTTGATGAGCTCATAGTTGGGGAATTCCAAATGAATTATGTTGTCCCTGACCATCCTCCCTGCTTGTTAAAATCTGATTTAGATGTGCATGTGTTACATTTGTCATGTTATAATAACAAGCAAAATTCAGTGACTATTATTGTTAACGAGTGTCAATCACCATGTGAAGGTAATAGTGGTGTTAATGGGAATGAAGTTTCCTTCAACGTTTGGGATGGTGCTACACCTAGTAACACCAATGATTTCATTGGAAAATATGTTGCACCGCTGCCACAAACTTATCTATCTCACCCATGGAAAACCTATATTAATCACGTTGGGCAAAGGTTTATTGGGGGGGGGGGGGGTCTCTGAGTTTAGAGACAAACTTCGTAAGTATTCCATCGAGAAAGGGTTTAGGATAACTTTTTTAAAAAATGAAAAGGAGAGAGTGACAGCTAAGTGTTCTAAAAAACTGTCTGAAGGTTGTATGTGGCGGGTGCACGCCACTTTGTGTCAGGCCAATGGTTTTTTTTATATTCGTACATTGAACAACACACACACTTGCAGCGGGTTGATTCGTGAACGGAAAGGTGGCATGATGTAGTCCAAAGTGGTCTCATCTGTTCTCGTGGAGCAAGCATCTTCCAAGCCAATGTTGAAGCCTACTGAGATCGTAAAGGATTTTAAGAAATATTATGGATTGGATATTTCGTACTATAATGCGTGGTACGGGAAGGAATCAGCCAAAAAAATGATGCATGGTGACGAATCGTTGTCATACAATCACTTGGCTTGGTACGTCAGAGCAATTGAAAGTTCAAATCTTGGCTCACATTGTGTGTTGGAGTGCAAATCGGAATCTTCCCGATTTAAAAGGATATTTGTATCTTTCCATGGTTGCATAGGGGGATTTGCGTTTTGTAGGTAAATTATAATTGTGACAGTATTTTTTTAACATCATTTCTCATTTTACACAAATACTGTCACAATTATAATTTACCTACAAAACGCAAATCCCCTATGCAACCATGGAAAGATATGAATATCCTTTTAAATCGGGAAGATTCCGATTCGCACTCCAACACACAATGTGAGCCAGGATTTGAACTTTCAATTGCTCTGACGTACCAAGCCAAGTGATTGTATGACAACGATTCGTCACCATGCATCATTTTTTTGGTTGATTCCTTCCCGTACCACGCATTATAGTACGAAATATCCAATCCATAATATTTCTTAAAATCCTTTACGATCTCAGTAGGCTTCAACATTGGCTTGGAAGATGCTTGCTCCACGAGAACAGATGAGACCACTTTGGACGACATCATGCCACCTTTCCATTCACGAATCAACCCGCTGCAAGTGTGTGTGTTGTTCAATGTACGAATATAAAAAAAACCATTGGCGTGACACAAAGTGGCGTGCACCCGCCACATACAACCTTCAAACAGTTTTTTAGAACACTCAGCTGTCACTCTCTCCTTTTCATTTTTTAAAAAAGCTATCCTAAACCCTTTCTCGATGGAATACTTACGAAGTTTGTCTCTAAACTCAGAGACCACCCCCCCCCCCCCCCCAATAAACCTTTGCCCAACGTGATTAATATAGGTTTTCCATGGGTGAGATAGATAAGTTTGTGGCAGTGGTGCAACATATTTTCCAATGAAATCATTGGTGTTACTAGGTGTAGCACCATCCCAAACGTTGAAGGAAACTCCATTCCCATTAACACCACTATTACCTTCACATGGTGATTGACACTCGTTAACAATAATAGTCACTGGATTTTGCTTGTTATTATAACATGACAAATGTAACACACGCACATCTAAATCAGATTTTAACAAGCAGGGAGGATGGTCATGGACAACATAATTCATTTGGAATTCCCCAACTATGAGCTCATCAAACCATGAACACACTTCAGAGCACAATCCCACGAAAGAGGTGTCGGCATATATTGGAATTGCCGCTGATGTGTTTTTGAAAACACATCTTGCAATGATGGCACCCTCCATTTTACTCCTAAAAGTAAAACAACAATGAAATATATGTCAGTTGGTGAAATATATGGTAGGTTAATTAACAAACAATATGAAGAAAACAAAATGAACATAGATAAAAACAAAGGATACAAATACCTTGTTTCTTTTTTCTGCCTGATCCGTATTTTGATAACACAATCACTCAAAAACCGCACTGGACTCAAGTATAAATGATAAAAATATAGAAAAAAAACCCAATGTGAGACCAACCTGATATACTTTCGAATTTATATAGAACTAGAACTACACTAATTTCAGTACAAACACATGCAATAAAAGCAAAAAAACCAAAATTAGTGCCTTTTCATATGCTTGTAGGTAAATTACAAGCTTGATCCAATCCTACATTTATGTCAAAAGGTTAATGTATCCAAATAACTGCTGATCTATATATCCCTTTTTTGGCGTCAATTTGAAGGCAATATAATTGGAAAAGGATTGGCAGAAATAAATGTGTAGGCAAAATAAATAATTTCAATATACACCGAAAAAAAAAAATTAAAAAAAAAAATTAATTTATGCTGCACCCATATTAGATTCAGTATTTTCATCCTTATGTATTGAGTACTACGGGCCCTTTTTTTTTTGTTTTTTATTTTATTTTCTATGTTACGAACTGCACAATTTACGTACCGCACTGGACTCAAGTATAAATGATAAAAATATAGAAAAAAACCCAATGTGAGACCAACCTGATAAACTTTCGAATTTATATAGAACTAGAACTACACTAATTTCAGGATAAACACATGCAATAAAAGCAAAAAAACAAAAATTAGTGCCTTTTCATATTTTAAATTTGGTAAGAAGATAAAAAATTGAAATAAAATGCCTAATTTTATGCAAATTTAAAAATATAGACAATGAATTCAGAAATATGCATAAATATTCAAGTCCTACATTTATGTCAAAACACTCCTTATATGGAGTTTGGAAACGGTAAATAAAATGTATTCCAACTATTATGTTAGTTTCCAACATGATATATTATGAGAAAAATATGCATAAACATTCAAGATTTAAATATCTGATTCTTTAATTTCGTTATTATTGAAATTGAGAAAAATATGCATAAATATTCAAGATTTAATATAGTCATTTAAATTAATAAAGTCATTCAATACATAAAACAATTCAAAAATCGTATAGCTTTTAAGACATTCATTCTCATATTCCATATTAATATGTAATTAGTGTAAATGCACCATTGATTCGGCTATATCTAGATACACATTAATTTCGCGTCTTGTGCTTTCATCTCCATAATTTCGTACATTAATGTCTTTTGATTTATTATTTTTTTAATTTCTCAAAGTCATTAACTCTCCCATATAATTTGCATGTAATTAATTTTTATAAATCAAACATACAATAGGGGTATTTTCGGCATCCAAAATATGTAAAATGTTTCAAGTTGAATATAATTAATGAAATCACTTATGTGATCCTAGTCACTGAGTTTTTTTAGAGTAAAAAAGTCACGTTGGGTTTTTTATGTGTAAAGTTAAATTCTAGGGATTAAAGTCATATTTTCAGTAAATTTTCACTCCCACATAGAGTTCACCTACTATTTGAACTTTAAAATATTAGAATGGTTAAAAAAAAAAAGCAAAACAATTTACCCAATCCAATAATAATTAACCTGTTATTTATTTGTACATATATAATAAAATATGCTCAATATATGTGATGATACATACAAAACAAATTACATACCTAATAAAAGAATGTTATTAATTTACCTATTATTTTTACATATATCTTATAATAATAAAATATGCTCAATATGTGTAATAATACATGGAAAATAAATTACCTACAAAATAAAGAAATGTTACTAGATTCAAAATTACCTACAAAATATATGTTATTTTCTTATCATAAATTTGCATATAGGTAAATTTTGAACGTATTTGTAGTACTATATATGTGCAAATATATATATAGTTCTCTATATTTTGGCAAAAGCCGGTTGAGAAAGGTCAAGTGTGGATTGGCCTCCTGGACAATGATCCACGATCTTCACTCTAACTGTCGAGTTGGCGCATGGATGTGGAACTGGGTTTCGAGGTCCAGTGCATTTAACATGGTAAAACTTTCCACATGGGACGAAGAAGATAGAATTTTAGGGTTTGTATTTTGGATGGTGTAAATATTGAAAAAGATAAGGGATATTTTTGTTTTAAAATGTTATAATTTTGTATTCCACGGATGTGGAACGAGTCGCTCCAGGGGGAGGCGGAACCAAAATTCGTCCCGCCGGACAGTGCGTTCCAATCGTTTTAGACGCACCAAACATGGAACGAAACGTCTCTTCTCACTCCATTCCATCCCGTCCCATGTACCAAACGGTACCTATGACATCGCCTGCAGTAGCAAATCCAAATGCCTTATGGTGTATTCCCGTAGCATGCCGAGGCTGTAATAACGAAAAGGATCTCCACCTTTGATCGGTTTTTCTTTAAAACGTCAAAATTTTGTTGGTTACAACTAAATACAATTTATGAAAAGGACATTAATAATATTTAGTTATAAACAACAAAATTAGTGGAAAAGAGGAGCAATAGTATTCAATTTGAGTTATATCATAATTTATATACAATATTTTCTTCATCTCCAGAACTTCGTTTTTTTTTTTTTTTTTTTTTTTGGGAGTACATTAATATTTTTACATTAAGAGGAGGGAGAATTCGGCTAAGGCACACAATGGGCAGCCTAATTTGGTATCGAATTCAACATCCACGAGATTCGAATTTAAGATCTCTCACTTCCAAATAAAGAAGAATACCACCAGATTGTAGTACTGATTGACCAATTTTCAGAAACTCAATATAGTGCTTTAACGAAAAAAGAAAGGCAAAAGAGGAAAGCAAACTTACGAATATAGCTTGTGTAGTAAGTAGCAATTCCTGGTGTGGCTATTGAAGCCCAGACAAGGGTTGCATAATGCATAGCACAATTAGAATGTTCTTTGCCATTTGTTCTTTTTTCTTGTGTGGTCAAACTCCGAAAAATAGTACAAACCTATTATTTTCAAAAGAGTTCAGGCTTATAGTATGTTGGTATGGTCACGTCCCTTTATATAGCAGACTGAAAATTAATACAGTACATGAATGATAGGCATTTCTTCAATAAGACAATGTATTTACCAGAATTTTTATTGTAGGATTATATGTACCGCAACTTTTGGAAGGACACAATTTTAAGTTAATTCAAAATTAGTGTTGTTAAGTACTGGGTTTTTGTTTGGCTTCCTTTGTCAAAATTTGTAAATATTGCCACACATGCTCATAATTTAGAGTTAGGGTACAATGCTGATATGGAATTACTACTGGGATTGAACTTGTCAAAGCACCATCTTCACTACAAAAGGTTTGAATCATACATTTGCATATGCATGTCAAGCTTTTTTTTTTTTTTTTTTTTTTCAGATTCATTTTGTTTAGTGTAGTTGTTTAATTAGAAATTCCTTTTGTTGTCCAACTATCTAGGCATACAAATTAAGACAGCCCACATGGGCCAACTGACACATTTTTCCGTGTGTGGATCTCTTACCCTCGATCTGGAAAGGTCTCCTTGGCTTGTAACACGTGTCTCCTTATTCCCCTTGTCTGAAACATCCATCTCTTCCATTAAAAGGGTTTTCAAGGTTTCATTTGTGCTGGGCTTGGTTATTCACATTTCAAGAGAAAGAGTGCATTTAACCTAGAGCTACCTCTTAAGCTTCCAAACCGAAACCCTAGCCACAAAACCATCTCATGCACAAACACCCAATCATTGAATATTAGGGTTGCATTGTTTTTATGGTTTTACATTAAGTTGTTGGTCTATACTTTAAGTTTCATATGCTTCATAGACTAAGCTTTTGGATTCAAGTTAGATTCTTCCTTCAACAGTTTAAGTGGAGAATCTGATTGGTCATTTGAATCCAGATTTCATAAACATATCATAATATCAATCATTGATTGTGTTGATCTCGGTGCCACAAGGTAAAGAGCTCATGAGGAGTTGTCACTTCGTGAAGACCGAAGGAGTTCATCTCGTTTAAGATAAGGTTATACAAAGGTAAAGTTGCTCCATAGATAGGGATCTAGTAATTGAGCTTGTGTGGTCATTGTATGAACTTTGTTTACACTAGTGGATTGGACTCAGTGGAGAGTCCTCGGTTTTTTAACCTAGAGGTGGGTTTTTCTGGCAAAAAATTTCATTGTGTTCAATACTTTACAAAACATCCTTTATGACCAAATAACCATTGTTAGAGGTAAATATTTTAGGGTTTGCTAGTATTGACACTTTGTTAACCAAGCAAACATAACTCAAAAATTAAGGCTAAAATGTAACTGACGATTACACTGCCTTGTTTTAGCTTTGTAAGTTTGCTTGGTTTATACTTGTGAGCACCTAACAATCTGTACTCAGTTGACTAGCACGTTTAACTAGTCAGTATAGTTGGTTTCAAAGTTTTTATTGTAGGGTAATCCACTTGGTACCAATTTCAAGTGTTATTATATATTGGAAAGACACAATTTTAAGTTAATTCAAAGGGTTTGCTACCGTGACCGTCCCCCATCCGATGAAATACTAGAATGGACTGTCGAAGACCTCCTTATTGATTCTGGTTAGAATATGGGTTTGTTTAAGATAGGGGTGGGTTCAAAAAACTGAAAACCGAAAACCAACCAGACTGAGGCCGAAAAAAACCGAACCGAAAAAAAACCAAACTGAAACTGTCAAACCGAACTGAATCGAATTTGGTTGGTTTGGTTTCGATTTTTGAGGTTCAAAACTGAACCGAACCAAACCAAACCGAAGTTAATTATTTTATTAAATAATAATCCTATTCTAAAACGGCATCCTTTTACCCGAAGAGTAACCCTGCCCTTAGTACCCTACGCAGAGTCTCTCCCATTTTCCCAGTTCACGCAGCCTCTGAGCCTCATCTCTCTCTCGGTCTTCAATCACTCTCAAAGTCTCTGTCTCTTACTCTCTCAAACTCTATGTCTCTCTGTCGCAAAAGGTTAGTCCCACACTCTCACTTCTCTGTGTTTAATTTTTGTTCTATTATCTGTTTAAATTGGTTCTGATTGGGTTATGATGTATCTGTGTGCAATGTACATTTTTTTGGGCAAATTGGTTCTAATTGGGTTATGCTGCACCTGTTTTTGGCTTTTGCACCTCTCACTTCTCAGGCGATTGCAGCTTACAAAAGTTGAACAGTAAGTTCGAAATTCTTCTCATCATTTCTGGGTACAAATGCTCCATCTTTCTGCTTTTCTTTTTCTTAGGAATGTTTTATGTTTTTCTTACTGATTTTTTTTTATTTTTTTATTTTTTTCCTAAAATGGGAATGGTTGTAGGAGTTATGGAAGATAGAGGGATTAAACCATTGTTGTATTTCCGTGATTTGGTGGAAGATAGAATCAGACCCAGAACCAAACCGATCCGACCCAGTTCAAAACCCACTTGGATTCTCCAAACCCAGTTAATATTTTTCCTAATCTGACTTAGAATTCAACTGGGGTTCCTATAAAATTTGGGTAATTTTAGTTGGGTTCCTATACACTTGTTTGTGTGCTTGGGAAAATGAATCTCAAATTCTCGGCCATGTCAAGATGTAAACTTGCTTGTGCAAAGGCTTTATTGATGTTATGCCTACCTCTCCCCCTGTGCGTTTTGATGGGATTTTCTGTTCTGAGAATTACTTTAATTGATTTGAATTACAGATAGTTGTTGTTCCTCTTGATTAATTTCTCCTTTTTGTTGGGGGGGGGGGGGGGGGGGTGGTGGGGTGATGTTTAAGGCCATGTAGGAATTTCATTTTTTACTGCAGATGCACAACTTTAGTTGTGCACATGTTTCCTTGTTTGTGTAGTGAAACATGCGTTTTCTGTCACTTTTGATTGACTTTCTCTTCTGTTGTTTGAATTAAGGAATGGGTGAAAAGAAGAAGGCTACCTTGTTCATCTGACTAATCTCAATAGCTGGGATTGGATTTTTCTATGTCAAGAAGAAGCTGAGTAGGGTGCAAGAGAAGCTTGAGTTTCAGAAATTTGACCCTCGGGTAAATCGTCATGGTAAAAAAAAGGTGCTATGTTGCCCCCTAGGCCGCTCAAGCGTTAGCAAGCAAAATGGCTGCAAGCTTTGTTTTCTTAGGAGCTTTTTGCTATTGAAGGAAAAAAAAAAAAAAAAAACCGAACCAAAATTTCAATTCGGTTTCGGTTTTGGCAAAAAGCCAAACCAGTTCGAACCGAAGAGCCCTAGTTTAAGACTTCCTATTGATTTTGCTTGAAATATCTCGTTTACCATTTCTTTCTTCTGCTAATAGAGCTAGTGAGCCCTTTAATAAGGTGCACTCTGATGTATGGTGGCCTAGTCAACATGTTGCCATTTATGCTTATCGTTATTATGTAGTTTTCATTGATGACTTCACAAGATATACATAGATTTATCCCCTTGTTAATAAATTTGATATACATGCTATATATTTTGTTAAGTTTCATGCTTATAGTACTACCTTCTTTGCCAAGCCTAGCTGCCAAAAGCATACAACATTATAAATCATGTCGATACACTTCGCAACAGAATAGGATGGCTAAAAGGAAATAGCGCCATCTTATAGAAACTATAATTGTTTGTTGTCTACAGCTTCTTACCTCTCAAATTTTGGTTGATTTTTTATGAGGGCATCTTTCTATTTGAACATGTTAAGGCACAAGATAGGCATCCAGTCACAGGTTTCATTTGAATATTTCTATGTGACTCCTCTTACTATGTTTAGAGTTTCTTGTATTTCGCCAAGATTTGAGGCACAAGCAACCAATCAACCATATACCTCTACTTAAGCAAATTATAGTGCTTTTGGCAGTGATTCGTTTCCTATTGCAGCAAGTGCAATAACTACGGGAGTGGATGCAAGTCACAATGAGATTTAGCTAGAGACTCACCCATTTAACAGCTGCCTGCATTCTAGAATCCCAATCTAGTTGCAGCAGCTCCTATTAATACAACCTCATGGTGACAAGATCCAAGGCTGTTTCTTTTTTTTTTTTTTTTTTTTTGGGTGAACCTCGGCAGTACGAGGAAAAATTATTGATATGAAAAAAGAGAAGTTACCCCTAGTCAGAGGGAGATATAAACCTTACCCCTCGTAAAGTAAGAAACAAAATACAAGAAAAGAAGGGGGACATACACCGTATCCTTTTTGTAAAAGAAAATACAAGAAAAAGAGGGTGAGACATAAACCGTACCCCTCTTGAAAAAAGAAAATACAAGAAAAAGAGGGGGAGGGGGGAACATAGAATCAAACCCCTCTAAATAAAACCTAAAAGGTAAGAGCCATACAAGACAAGCTGCAAAACAAAAAGGAAACTCCAAAAGATTAGGTAAAAAAGAAAATCACACATCAAGAAGGGGAAATAAACATGTAGGTTGGCATGCCCAATAAATCTGAATGCTGAAAAGGAATAATCTCTATAAGAGAAGCGGCATGCCAAGCAAGTGAAGATAAGGAAAGCCTTAGCTAATTTGTTAGCAACTACATTCACTTCTCAAAATGTATGAGATCAACGGAATACCATGTATTGCAACCGGGAAATAAAGTTTTTTCCAATGAGTATGGAGCAACCAAAGAGGACAAAAAGAACCATAAACAAAGCAAGTTAACAAGCTAGATGAGTCACGTTCAAGCCATAAATTTTGTCAACCCTAGGCATGGGCAAACTCCAAAGTAAGGATGATAGCATGAAGCTTCGCATAGAAAGAAGTATGATATCCCAAGCTCAAGGAGAGATCACCACGAAAATAACTTGTAGAATCTCGAAAAACCCTACCACAAGTTGTAGGACCCCGTTTACCTAGCAAGGTTATCTATATTCACTCTGACCCAAGGAAATGGAGAGGATGCCAAAAAATAGGAACTATAGGACTAGCTTTACAGGACTTATCCGATATTCCAAGAAAGACTAAAAGTTTCTTATCCAAAATACCACGCTTATGACCAAGAGTGAAAACTCCAACCTGCCTAATCTAGGCTAAAGTAGAATGACAAAGGTGTGGAAAGGGATGAGGCTTACTTTCAAACTTCACTTTATTATGCATCTTCCAAATAGCTATTAATACGAATAACCCTGATGCTAGACAGATATTGTAAAGTGTTGGAGAAAACTGTTTTGACACAAAGTGAGTAGAATAGTGCCAAATTGAGTAGAAAGCCAAAACCAATCATGTTGTGTAAATTCACAACTACAAACAAATGCTCAATATATTCAGAATTACTATAACATAGTTGGCATATTGGAATCGAGGAATGCATCGTCGTTGAAGTTGATTCTCTGTTGGGAGCTTATTGAAAAGAATCCTCCAAACTTAATAGAGCAGCGAGGTGGAATGAAAGGACGCCAAATAATATAAACCCAACTCTTAATAGGAAAGCGATGACAAATAATTTCATAACCATTAGAAAATATAAAAAGATCCAAATGGAGATGTTTCCCAAATGAACACATCCTTGTCCTCATCAATTGGAAAAAGGCATCTCTAAGACCTCTTTAGCCATGTTATGACTCGTACCTTGAATAGATTTCCTTGGAAACGGTCGCCTCTTCTTCCTCGGTGAACAGTGCTAATGTATCTATCACAACTTGACCTTTGATCGCTTTTGGCTTTACACACATAATATCGAATTCAGAAAGTTGGAGTAATCAACAAGCTAAACGACCAGAAAATGTAGGTCTAGTAAGTAAGTACCTTAAAAGTCGGATTTCACTATGAGGTGCAACTTGTGAGTACGAAGGTAGTGGTGCAATCATTGTGATGCATAGACAAAGGCAAGGCAGAGGCGCTCCGTTTTATGATAATGGGTTTTCGATCCTTTTAGTTGTCTGCTAACATAGTAGATTGGTGTTTCTTCTCCATCGGGTTTGTTTTAGGGAAGCAAAGCCCCTACTCCGGTGTTTGTCATGGCTAAGTAGAGCTTGAGCATGATTCTTGGGTTTGGTGCCTTCATAGTAGAAAGGTTGGTGATCAACTACTGCAATCATTGTAGGCCTCAAAACACTCTTTGCTCCATACGAACTTCTTCCCCTTTCCTATGTAGTGGAGCAAATGCTCCTGTTATTGCTGCCAATCTCGGAATGAGCAAACTTCTTCTCCTTCCTCAAATCTTATTAAGAAATATTCTTATATGTACTCTTTTGAGACGTCATTATGATGTTTTAGACTAATAATGTAATATATGATATTTTATTATTGCACCGAGGTACAATGGTAACATTATGAAAATAGTAAGTCCTTCCTCAAGCGTTAGGGTTGGACTTTGTAATTATTAGCTTTATCTAAACTACATTTTTATAGAATTCTGTTTGTCAACCAAAACTCTAAAAGTACTATTCTAACCTTCTTATCAAAACTAAACAAAAAAAAAACATCGGCAATTTGGTAATTACATGCCACAAAAATTTTATTGTTGTTTACACAAATCTCACAGCCTAATAAACATAATACACACTAAAAATTGAGAAGTTTTTTTTAACCCCACGTCTCCCACTTCAAAAAAAAAAAAAAAAACCCCCTTCTTCCAAGTTCCACGCCCAATTTTATTTCCTTTTTTTTTTTTATTGATTTATTTAAAAAATATTATATAAATTTTTTTAACAAATAATGGACAAATTTAATTACACACGTGTATCGGATGGGTGCACGACTGGTTAAAGGATAAAAACAAAACAAAACAAAAATCTTTAACATTTTAGGAGAGTGGGAAGCAAAAGTGGGTGTAAGGCCCATGGGTCATATGGAGACCCAAAAGATTGGACTAAAGCCCAAAGCATTCGTTCTCAACGGTACCACACTACCATCTTCCCCTGTTCTACCAACGGATATGTAAGAAAAAACCCTAATCTATCGCCCGAATGTATCAACAGTTTCAAAAACTTTCCATCACCGAAGGCTTAGATCGGTTGATATTAGTTGAGATTAGTTGGAGTTCGAAGTTTTGCCTTTTCATTTCCTGCATTTTCTCACTAACCAAACAGATCCACTTCACAATGTTGTCTGTTTTCCGACATGATGTGTAAAATCTAGCTTCTCACGCAAAGAGGTAGGCATTTTCTTGAACTCCTTTGTTCGATTCGTCAAAGGATAAATGCTATTTTTTTAATGATTATTATCTTAATTTTTGTAAACAGTGTCTCCTGCTAGGTAACTGTTCTTCCAAGAGGATTTGGTTAGAAAGACCCAATTGAAAGTCCTTTCTTTTATGGTGGAAGGAAATCGGCAACAATGTCGAATTCGAGGTCAACAACCGAAGGTAAGGCTTTTCATATATGTAGTAACACGTATTTTTGGGACAAATGAAGCATCAAAGCGTTAGATGCATCTGTTAGTTGGAGGTTGTGCAAACTTCATATGAAACATTTAACTGTGTTCGAAAGAGCTCGTAAGTTACCATTTAGGCTTTCCATAGACTGTTTACGTAGAAGATTGGAAGTGAAATGATAAAATTAGGCCATATCTTTACATGTTTTGTTTATAATTTTGGGTTATTTCTCAAAACATTGTTGTCTACGAATGTATAGTTTATATTGGCTACTAACTACCATTTTAAAACAACCAACAAGAGGTAACATGGGATAGTTTGTTAGTATATATCTTCCCTAGTAAACAAACTCCACTCTATGCTGCAGAGAAAATCTAATGGTATGGTAAAGGAGATCTTAAAGTGTCATGTATACGTTCTCAAGAAGCAAATCACCCTGTTCTGTTGTAAGTGCGATGTCAGTGTCCTGCGGCTGTTGAAATAAAGCATTTCTTTCTAAATAAGTAAGGTATATCTTTTGAATTTGAAGAACTTAACTTCCACGCAATCGCGTGTTAAACTTTCTTCTTCCGCAAGTAGGATGGCAGTGTCAAAACTACATACTCTATTGGTTAATATATTTACATTTCTTCGTTCTACTCTCCCCTTTTATAGACGCAGGCAGACTAATTTTGGCAATTTTAAACCTCTGTGTATTGATCTTTTTGCTGCTCTTGTTCAAGTGGCGATCTTGATAAAAGCTGCGTTCTGAAATATCAGAGATTGGCTCCGAAGCTTTTCTGGAATTGGTATTCAGTGTTAGGGAATACTGGTAGATAGAACTATGAGGGTTACAAAACCTGTTTACCCACCAGACTGCATGTTTCATGCCATACCACTGGTAGATAGAGCTGTAAGGCTTATGAAAAAAACATGGTTTTCGTGTGGCAGTACCAGTTAGTGCATAGAGTGGGCATTCAAGTGGAATCTGCTTCCATATGTTGGTCCAATTGTAAATGGTGGGCCAACACATCATCAATTACCTAAGGTTATGTTTGGGTGTGGGACTTCCAAATCTCAAGGGGTTTAGGCCAAGTGAGGAATGTTTGGGTGAGGGACTTCTAAATTCCAAGGGATTTAGGCAAAGTGATGAAGAAATGGATCACAAAAAGTTAGATAACAGGCCACATGAGAATTGCAAAAGCATGGGAGAGGGATTTGCAACTGACTAGTTGGAATTTAGAATGGATTTGCAATTCTCACGTGGCCTGTTATCTAACTTTTTGTGATCCATTTCTTCATCACTTGGCCTAAATCCCTTGGAATTTAGAAGTCCGTCACTCAAACTCTAAAACATTAGATAGGAGGATTATAAATGCAATACATGATTGTCACAAAGGTATGCAAGCGGGATTTGTAAATGACTCGTTCCAAGTGGTCATATGCAAATTCCTCCCAAATGCCTTTGTAGTGTTCATGCGGTGCATTTTTAACCCCTCCTATCTAACATTTTGTGATCCATTCCGTGCTAACTTGGCCTCAATCCTTTGGGAAGTCCAATTCTCTCATCCAAACATGGCCTAGAAGTGATACTCGAGTTAAAGGTCCTTTCTTATTTAGATAGATGGTTTGCCATGCTGATTTGAGATACTATTGGACATTATAGGAGTTGGTTGGTTAGAGGCCTTTATCTTTTTTTAGTGGACAGCTTGTGACCATGCTTGTATCTATAATTATATCATATGAGTAAAACCTTTTTTTTTCTCACCTCAAAAGAATAGAGATAAACCATGTTTCATGGTTCATGGGGTTTTTTAAGTGAGTTCAGTTTTTATTTTGAAACATTACAACTTACAAGTGCTAAGATTTTTCTTATACAATTTGATTCTAGGTAATCTTTCCTATTGTATGACGACTTTCATTATCAATCGTATCTTCCTTGGCCAAGGATTTAGAGTTTTCCTTGAATAAATTTGCAATGGGTCTATGTTTGCATTATTCTTTGAGTTTAGTTTTCTTGAAGAACAATGTATTGAATAAAATCATTGGTGATC
This sequence comes from Pyrus communis, assembly GCF_963583255.1. Classification (NCBI taxonomy): domain Eukaryota; kingdom Viridiplantae; phylum Streptophyta; class Magnoliopsida; order Rosales; family Rosaceae; genus Pyrus; species Pyrus communis. The sequence goes on along the minus strand of NC_084813.1, from coordinate 8,796,397 downwards.
ATCCAATTTTAGAAAATGTGCATCCCGAGTTTAATTGATGATTATAAATGTATATGGCTCCATTAACTTTATGTCGGAGCTTGTGAAAAATATGGCATACGTTGGATCAGCCTTTTAGTTAGTTGTAGACTGGTAGTTGATTTCATCCCCTTGTTTTGACTGATATGAAGCATCAAATTGTTAGGGAAAAAGGCCATTTAAAAAAAAAAAACAATATCCAACCATTCGACAATGATGATGACATTCATTTCAGATCAAATTCTTTGCATCTACTGATGGAGTTGTCCGGATAGTGTGAGGGTTTTGCATAACATTTAGCCTGCTTGAAATGATTAATCTGACTATATTAGATTATGTGGAGTTTAGGAAGACCTAGCATGACTGATCTATCTATTTTTTGGTATTCAGCTAACGTATTTTAGTTCGTTGAAAAGTTAAAAACTAATCTAGAATTAGTTGGCCCATATTTTAGACATTACCTTGACGAAATGGATAAGGTTTTGCTGAAAGAAAGGCATACTTTGGGATTGGATTGAATGCTAATACTTTAGAATGGTTGGTTGATGGAGGCTTAGCGTAAAATTCGAAACTGTAGTTTTAAATGGAGAAAAATGATAAAAATTCAAAATTGTTGTTTAAAGTTTCAATTTGATATGATTTGTAAGTTTAGTGGTAATGATTTTACATTGCAGGGAGTGACAAGGATATGCAATTTAGTGTAGCTTTTATAGTTTCTGCCAATCGTTTTTGCTCACCTAACCTCCTGTTATGCATGCATGAGTCTAAATTTATTTAGTAGTTCAATTACTAATAAGGGACAAATCATGGTGGTGAATCTATTTTTTCATTTGAATTGCCTCAATGATATATACTTGTGCGTTCATTAATGAGTTGCATAACATTGTTCAGACTGCATATTTCACAAAAATGTCCGTTGCATTTATTTCATTTCTGTATAATCTATTCATTTTTCTTGGCACTATTTGCTGGTAGCTTTTCACCTGACTTCCATGGCCACCATTCCATCTACTCTTCAATAGCTAACTGCCTCTCAAGGTTGGATAGGAAGTCTGCTTTATGTGCAGGATCTTATGAGCTTCATGTCAAGGCTAGAAATTGAATGGTGTGGTATCCTTATTTGACTACCGCGTCCCAAGGTGGGCAGTCTATTTTTACGTTTCATGGGGCCCGAGTCTGCCGCCCTGTGGATTACGTGTCGTCTTTGTTTGCTTGGTGATTGGGAATTTATAACTAAATATCATTAGGAGTTGTGATTGGCAATCCAAAATGGTCATCCTGCACTCCTCGGAATGCAGTTTCTTACCTTATGTTGCTACAAGAGAGGAGTGCAGGATGAATCTTTGGAGTGCTAATTAGTAACATCTCCCGCATTTTATTACTCGTAGATGTTCATTGATGTCCTGAGCAGGTTCTTTCTGATGAACGAAAGACTTGACAGCCTAAGGATTGTTCGATTAGACCATAGAATTCCATGTGATAGTGAGAGGTAGGTATTCAGCTGTATCTATTTGATTTTTACTAGAATGTATGTACATTTCCTGCGATGGCTTATATCGGGATTAAACCAAGTTGTGATTGTTTAATGAAATTGAACCCCGATGTTGAATATGCTTTCAAGTGTGACTACATGGAATGGCTGCTTGGCAGCATGTCTTCCTATCTTTCATATATTTATCTATGTGCAGACTGATTGAATGATAAAACTAGTGTATTTTGCATTCATGAATTTCCATAAAGTGAATCAGATAACGATGTTTACGCACGACACGAAAGAGAATATTTAATAGATATTGTAATTCGGTATGAATGAGATGTTTGTACAAGAAACAAGTACCCAAAGTTGAAGGAAACAGTGATTTGGAAGAGGTAAGACTCAAAACTTGATACAGGACATTCAAATATTTCTGTTCATTTGCATATCTTCCCAGGTTGTTAACTTCCCTCTTAGCAAGTTTAATATTCCCAACTTTGAAATCTTTTTCTTTAATTCTTCTTTCTTTTGAGTCCTTTTGTAGATTACATCATTTCAGGTTTTCCCACCTCAAATTTACCCAGCCCTTCAAAACTTTGCCTTTTCTTTCTTTCTTTCTTTCCAAATTGGAATATTTTCAATTAATGTTGTCACTCCAAAACTTGTTCCACAAGAAAGCTGAAACTACTTGAAAACAAAGGTGGAAATAAAGCAAACCAAAGCAAAGATGCCCCTTTCTTGTGGGTTTTTCTGGTTTCTCTTTTTATTTGCTTTCCTTAATGGATGTCAAAAAGGACAGAGAGAAAGCAGAGAGTGATGGAGAGAGGAGAGAGAGAGATCCCAAAAGGGGATTTAAATCTTTAGGATCATTACACCCTATCCATTTATCGTACATTGTGCGATTAAAAATCATTTTAAATTTTTTTATTTAAAACTAGCATAAATAGTACCTTACAAAAATTGATCGCACAATGTACGATGAACAAATAGAATGTGAAGATCCGAGGATCCGGAACATCCTCCAAAAGGGACAAGGATCCTCTCCGGATCCTCTCTGTGGGGATCTGGGAATCAATCAATCGTGTCTATACATTGTGCGGCTAGTTTTCATTTGGTATTATTTATATTCAATTTTAAATTAAAAATTTTAAATAATTTCTAACCGTACAATATACGATGAACAAATATGATTGATTGATCATCCGAATCTCTATAAAGAGGATCCGGAGAGGATCTTATTTATCCAAAAGGAACCTCAGGACAATAAATTTGAATATTTTAATTGGTTTTTTTTTTTTATAAGAATTATGTGATTGTTACAAACTATCTACCGTTCCAAACTACCAGATGTTGGAGGAGGAAGCACAAAGGAGGACATGATGAAACAACATTATAATTTGATGATTTGAATTGCAGATGAAATTAATCATAACCCGTATGCCACCAAAACTATAATTAAGGATGGTGATGGCTCATGATGATGCTGGTCACTTTATTTTATTTTTATTTATAAATAAAAATAAAATTGCATGGCGTTTATTTATTTATTTTTTAAATTTTTTAATTTTATTTTATTTGAACAAGTGAAATTATCTACACTAAAGGGATGGAGGAGTAGGTTAAGTCTCACAATGGACGAGCTATAATAATGTGGTTTAAATTTATTTTTCATGAAAATCGAACCTAAGACGTTTTACTTACAAATGAAGAAGAATATCACTGACCGTGATACTAAATGGCATGGAGTTTTGAATCTTATGTACAACCAAAGGTCAAAGGTATAGGTGTGTTGATGGAAGATTTGATGGGAAAGTAACAAAAAATTACAAGCTCACATTGTGAATTAGATCAATGTTGTTGGATCGATGTTGTGCCGTCTGACAGCTAGAAGGACCAGGGTTTCCGGAAAAAAGGTAAGGAATCAATGGACCACTAGACCAGCTACTTCAATCTGCATGTCACCTAATATTTTTAAAATGGCTCATGGGGTTTTAATTTTCACATATTATATTATTGAGTTTTCGAGATCAATTAGGTATTTGTATATGTTTGACTGTATAGTCATTCAACAAATTAATAACGTGATAAACATGTGTAATTTATTTATAAATTGATTTGGAAACCACACTTGCATCGCATAGACTTGAACTAGTGATTATGGAGTTTCGGCTTCTCCTTGATCAATATTGCGTATTCCAATATGACAAACAATCATACTGTTTGGCGGGAATATAGTAAGTAAGGTTTCTGCATTGCCTAGAAACGGGTTTTACATCAATATGATAAAGGATAATACGCTCAAATAGAGAGAAACGTACATTTCAAACCTCAGGATGCAATGTGACAAAATTGAAACTTCATGAACCATTTAGAAAATCACCTCAAACGTGGAGAAAGGTAAAATGTAGTTAACTCAATCATAAACTCAAAATACTACTCGTAAATTGATGCATAAACAAAATAATACTTTACCTTTAAAATTGTAGGTGCGGCTTAATTAACCACTCATTCTTCAAGAGGAGCTTATATGCAACTAGAGTGCAAATGTAGTAGTAATCTAAACCTTTTACATGTTGTCATGTATTTTAGTTTGTTCAGTTAATTTCGCGTGATTAGTTTGGAATACTTCCATTTTAACGTGCCATTCTTTCCAAACGAAAAAATTTCTTTGTAACCCTAATCCTTTACTAACAGTACGATCCAATATTAAACTAGAGGGTGTAGGTCCCCAAGGTCCATGCTACGTTCTTGCTTAGTAATTTGGGTTTTCCCTTAACTTCACTTTCCTTTCCTTTTGTCCTCCTTCAAAAGTTGTAGGGATAGAAGGAGGAGAAACCTCTTTTTTTTTCCTTTGTTTATTTCAATTAAAAAAAAAAAAAAACTAAAAGCAATTATCACTTTCAAATAAACCCTTCTTCTATTTTCATATTAATATCAATAATTATTAGGTGTCCTATTAGAAAAGAAAGAGAAAATTATAGCAAATGTCCCTCAATTTTAACTCAATTGGAGTAATAGTTTCACAACTAAAAATCCATAACCATTGATTCCTTAACTCATCAAAACGTGCAGTTATGATTCTTTTCGTCAACTTCGTTAGAACCTATGTCAAAATGAGTCATGTTGGAAGGACCATTGCTACAATTGAGTTTTCTTATTTATTTTTTATTTTTTATTTTTTTGAGGGAATGCTACAAGAGTTAAAGTTGATGGACCATTGCTCTAGTTAAGTTAAAGTTGAGAGACCATTTCTCTAATTGAGTTAAAGTTGATGGATCATTGCTACAATTTTTCTTATTTGGTTTTCCATATTTGCTCATTCATTTAGCCTTGGGTGCGTGGCATGTGACTCATTTTAACGCAAGTTCTAACGGAGTTGACGAAAATGATCATAACTGACGTTTTGATGAATTAAGGGACCAGTAATCACAAATGTTTAATTAGGAACTATTACTCCAATTGAGTTAAATGACCATTGCTACAATTTTCTCGAAAAGAAAATGATAATTGAGGTGCAAATGTTTATTAGAAAAATTAGTTTTAAGGACAAAGAATTGCGTGCCTCAGCATGTGAGGCTCTTGTCTATTTCCTATCAAGTCCACAACATAGTAAGAGGATTAGGTATTTGACCCAGAGAAAGAAAATGTATGGACAAATGTCCATGCACTGCAGATGCATATGAAGATGCAGATGCAGATGCAGCCGAGCTTAGTTTGAGTGTGTTTTTTGGTAAATTATTAATAAATAATTCGAAAAGCTTGGAGCCAAATTCATTAATTGCATTCACTCTTTTCAACCTTTTAAATGACAAAAGGACACAAACAAAGAAAAATACTAATAAATCCACAAAAGAAGTCACTCACACTCACACCAGGTACTTCCATCAGCATGTGCTGGTTGTTCGTGACCTATGACTGTATGTTTTGACCTTCCTTTCCTCCTTCCCGTTAAACTATTTGTTAGCTCCCTCCTCCCCAGCTTCCTCTTGTCTTCTTACTATATGGCTTGGCTAACCCTAAGCCAAAGCTCATTAGTCTTAGCTCTCATCTAACTAACTGATCAATCACATAGTTTGAGAGTCTCACAACATAATATATAAAGTAAAAAGCATCTATATAGTGATATTCTATATATTAATAATTTATATCTAGTTAAAGAATAAATCGTAATAGCTTCAATTGGACCTGACAATTTATCACTCCTTGAGTTTAATGCGTGACTCAATTATCCCATTTATTTTGATATCATCACTAATACCAACAACACCATCAAAACTACCAATACCCACAATCACCACCTTATTAGTGGGATATCAAAATAAACGGGCTAAATAGGTCATTAATTAAACTCGTTGTGTAATCATTTGTCATGTCTAACTTCTACATTGTAATAAAACTAGTTTGGTCCAACAATGTCGTGTTTGTCTATCGAAAAATTCTTAATGTAGTTTAAAAGATACAATAGTCGGTTGAAAGAAAATTACACATTGAAAGTTTCGCAAATCCGAAATAGGAAAAAGGTTTCATATGTACATCATACATTGCATAAGTAGAAATGTGAGAATGCCATGTCGGATTAGGAAAAGATCGTTGAGATGTATATTAACATCGTCCTAAAGTTGTGTTAAAGGTTTATTAATTAGCACAACTATCTAATTTATTAATTTCCATCAAATACGAATTTAACTAATTAATTATAAGGTAGAGAAGAAAGAGGGTTGTCATTAGTATATATATGGTATTAAGAAAGGAATAGTCGTGCTGGTTGATGTTAATTGAATTGAATCCAAAACAACTTGCTGAGTAGTGAAGATTATGACCATTAGGTGCTAGTTACCGTAATAAATAAGACGATCATCTTTATAATATTTGAGAATCTTGTAGGACAACCATTCGAGTTGAACCTTACAAAATAAAGACCCCACAAGGAAAGGTAAAATACCCTCTTTGAAATAAATAATAAGATCCCACAACGACATGTGATCTCATTCTTTCAAGTTAAACCTTTTAAAAGCATGGTTCCAGATGTGAGTTAGGTTAGTTGCCTAAAGGTAATGTGTCAATTCTTTACATGATTGCGTCCAAATTTGACTCATTCTTCTGGTTTTAAGTAATTTAGAGTATCGCCTTGTAAAGTTTAAAGCTTCTCAAATTTTTATTATAACAAACTCTTTGGAATCTATAAAGTTTTATAGAAGATTGAATTGCACTTTTTCTTATTTTAGTAGATAAAAATTGAATCTGCATTCTATTGTCAATCTCGTTCTACTGCATTGTTCTTGAGCTGCATTGTTCTTGAGCTAAGCTTTTAAAAACCTAATGTTTTCAAAGTTTTAACATGGAATTCTGATGCTAAATGACATATGGGTTTAATTATTAAGGGAAAGAGAGATTTAACATTTTGACACTTAAAATGAGAGAATCTTGTGTAGGACGAATGGGCACATAAGCAACAAGTAAACAGGAACCCTCAGATTGTACTTAGGAAAATTCTGAATAATTTCATTATTAATCAATTCAAGGTGTGCGTGTGTACATATACATATATATATATATATATATATATATATATGAATTACAAGAGTTATTTTTACAAGTATTTCACGGATGCAGAACAAGGGAACTATTTACAACTTAATCAATATATACAACTGGAAACACTTCCTCTCTAGTTAGAGTAAAGATGTCACGTATGCCCAACATGTCGAACAAATTGAGACATAGCCTTAGTAAGCACATTAGCAAGTTGATCTTCAGTTCCTACAAATGGCAAGGAAATGATTCCAACATAAATAAATTTCCTTGATGATGCGTCGACCAATCTCAACATATTTAGTACAATCATGTTGCTGCACTAGATTATGGAAAATATATATCGCTAACATATTATCAAAATATAAATTCAAAGCTTCCTTAGGTCTAACCCAAGGTCTCCTAAATAATTTCTTCAACCACAACAACTCACAAACACAATGTGACATACCATAAAACTCAACTTTTGTAATTGACCTTGGTACCACTTTTAGTTTCTTTACTTTTACCTATAAAAAGTAAAGTATCCAAATGTAAAGCAGCGGTCAGTGATGTTAAGGGGAGCCGTCGAGGTGGATCTGAACAGTTGGGTACGAAAACAAGCAAAACCCTAATTCAAGAAATTAGGGAACTGCAACACAAACCTTTTTTGAACAACTAGGGCACGACACACAGGGAAAACTGGGCACGAGGTTAGGGCACACAAATTAATACCAAGAGCGAATTGCTTTGATGCCAAGTTAAATTATGTTTAGGAAAAATATGAATAATTTTATTATTCTCCAATTAGAGATATATAGATATATAGATATATAAATATAGGAATTACATGAGTTATTTTACAAGTATTTCACTGATGTGGGACAAAGAAACTATTTAGAACTTAACTAATATATACATCTCGCAGCATCATATTTGTGTGAATGTGGTGGGATCATCTTACTAGTGAGACAGACGGACACTAAAATTTCTCCTAAAAAAAGAAGAAATGAGAGTAACAAACTCCACATAGCATCTATCACTTCCATACTTCCTTTTTGGGTATTATTATGCTTAAAATGACAAAAATGAGTAGTTATTCAAAGAAAAATATTTGAGCAAAGAGACCTAAAAAGAGGAGAAATATGAATCCCAAAACCACAATCATTCAACATATCTACATTACTTCTTTTATCAATATTGTTTAGAGCTAGTGGGATCCAATCTAAAACCCCTTCATGATTTATTCCTAATTGCTTTGTTGTGCCATCAAAGAGGAAGGGTGGAGATTGTTGTCATTTTTGCGTCATGGAGGGAAAATATAAACACATCTATCTATATACATTACATACATGTATAAACCCTAATCCTAAGTAACAAATTAATTTAATTAGTGGTGTATGAGCCAGCCACCAAAGCCTAGCCAATAAGCTGGCTAGCCATTAGCCTGTAAAATTTGGAATAAGGAGGAAAACAGAAAATACCGTTGAGGCGTTAGATATATATTCAACTGCTTCCTTGTCAAGTTAGTTGAGGTCAATTCTCTCACATTCCATTTACAGAAGAATATCTAACAGTCAACCCCTACCAGCCCCCAAGCCCAGCCCCCCCCCCCCCCCCTCTCTCTCTCTCTCTCTCTCTCTCTCTCTCTCTCTCTCATCAAATCGAACCCTTCATTCCAACAGCAAAAAAATAGAAAAGAGCAACTCTTTCAGTTCATTTTGTTTTATATCCTTAATCAACTACATCCGCCCACCTCTCTCTCTCTCTCTCTCTCTCTCTCTCTCTCTCTCTTTGTGCAGAGCTAGCTAGGTAGAGCGACCATTGCCATCCCATAAAACAAGCCTATTGGCCACTCTCTCCTTAATAATACCAAGAACATGCACTAAGCTTGCCATGGGCGTCGACATGTCTAACAATCCACCAACTTCTCGAACCAAGGACTTCTTTGCTTCCCCGGCCCTCTCCCTCTCCCTCGTATGTACTTCTTCACCAACCCTCATCCATTTCATTTCAACTAGTTAACCTTTTTAATCTTAGCTTTATCACTAGTAAAGATAAATCCTCTTTTGGGTTGTGCTTAATAATGTTTTTTGTATTTGGGTTTTGAAGGCTGGGATTTTTCGTGATGCTGGGGCGGCGGCAAGCAGGGAGGTGGAGGAAGGAGATGAGGGCAGCGGTGGAGGCGCAAGTGCAGCTGTAGGCAGTGTCCGCCGGAGAGAAGACACGACGGAGATTAGCAGCGAGAACTCGGGCCCTGGGAGGTCGAGATCGGAAGATGAATTTGACGGAGAAGGAGAGCATGACGAAGATGATGTTGATGGAGACAACAAGAACAAGAAGAAGAAGAGGAAAAAGTACCATAGGCACACCACCGAGCAAATCCGAGAAATGGAAGCGTAAGTACACATTCCCTCTCTTTATATTTTTTTTCCCCTAGTACAAGCGAAATTTAAGACGGTTTAATGTGTTATGACTAGGAACAGATATGGCCTAGTCACATCTTCATTGGAACACTTGAAACAATGAGTTATTCTTGCAAAAATAAAATAATTTTCGCACATCTCTTCTGTTCTTTTACACATTTCTGTTCGTTAATTCGTTCACTTCCGTGACAAAAAAATGCCGATTTTCTTGTGTAAAATACCATGTTTTAATGGAAGTTGGATTATCAGTTCAAAAAAAAAAAAAAGAAAAAAAAAAGGAAGTTGGATTAGTTAGGATTTTGGAATTTGAACAAAGCACATGCTTTTGTAATTGGTCGGTTTAATCTCTTTTAACTTGCATGCAGCTTTTTTGAAAACAAGATTACTTTACCATGTACGATGTAAAGGTTCAAAGAGAGTTGGTAACATAAATTTGCTCATCACAAAAGAAAACATACAAACATTGAAAAGTGTTTTGGCTCTTTGTTTTACATACAATTTAAAAATACTGATTAGTTTCCTAATTGCAGTGATTTAATTTTAAAAATACTGATCTAAATTTTAATGTTTTAACCAGATTGTGTTAATCAATTGAGAATGTTACTAATCTGCAGGTTGTTCAAAGAATCACCACATCCTGATGAGAAGCAGAGGCAGCAACTGAGCAAGCAATTAGGCCTTGCTCCAAGGCAGGTCAAGTTCTGGTTTCAGAATCGTCGAACCCAAATCAAGGTACTCGATTTAATTAATCTTCTGATAATTGTGATCGCTTTCACACCAGCTGTGGGATTATTGGTAACGAAAAACTTGGATACTTATTGGTCTATTTTACACAGGCTATACAAGAACGCCACGAAAACTCTCTGTTGAAAGGTGAAATGGAGAAACTCCGCGATGAAAATAAGGCAATGAGAGAGCAGATAAACAAAGCATGCTGCCCCAACTGTGGCACTGCAACCACTAGCCGGGATGCCACCCTCACCACCGAGGAGCAACAACTACGAATCGAAAATGCCAGACTCAAATCCGAGGTCAGAAGTTAGAACTATTTCTTCAACAACATGAAGCCCAAAGAAAATGATCGATCAAATATTATTTGTCACATACTTTGGACTAATGAACTATGTTTCAATATACGTCTGTAGGTCGAAAAACTCAGAGCAGCTCTTGTAAAATACCCTCCCGGGACATCCTCTCCTTCCTGCTCCGCTGGTCACGACCAGGAGAATAGAAGCTCTTTGGACTTCTACACTGGAATCTTCGGTCTTGAGGAGTCGAGGATTATGGAGATAGTGAATCAAGCAATGGAGGAGCTTAAGAAGATGGCTACAGCAGGCGAACCACTTTGGGTTCGGAGTGTGGAGACTGGCCGTGAAATACTTAATTACGATGAGTACATCAAAGAGTTCAACATTGAAGTTCCTGGGAATGGGCGGCCAAAGAGATCCATCGAGGCCTCCAGAGAGACTGGGTTGGTGTTTGTTGACCTTCCGCGACTAGTTCAAAGTTTCATGGATGTGGTACGCACTAGCCCTTTCAAGAAGCTGCAATATACAAGTCTTATTGCTTTTTTCTTGCAAGAATTGTAAGCTAACCGCCTCTGGTATTATGTTGTATGCAGAATCAATGGAAGGAAATGTTTCCATGCATGATCTCAAAGGCGGCAACTGTTGATGTTATTAACAATGGTGAAGGAGACAACAGAAATGGTGCAGTACAATTGGTAAGCTGCAAAATTTCCTTTTCAACGTGAATACGCAGATCAACCTGTCTGCAGCATGGATCAGAATATTCTGCAGATGTTTGATTTCATATAAGAAAACTCAAAGTTGAGTTTGGTTGCAGATGTTTGCAGAGCTGCAAATGCTTACACCCTTGGTTCCCACTAGAGAAGTGTACTTCGTTCGATGTTGCAAGCAATTGAGTCCTGAACAATGGGCTATAGTTGATGTTTCGATTGACAAAGTCGAAGATAACATAGATGCATCCTTGGTGAAATGCAGGAAGCGTCCCTCTGGATGCATCATCGAGGACAAAACAAATGGCCACTGCAAGGTACGCAAATGTGTTTCCAAATTTAATTGCATACTTAATTATAATCTTATGGATAGAACACAACATCACATCCCTCTCGTTTAATGAGATTTCAAACACCTAGACACCCCCGAGTGCGAAAATTTGGATATCAGAATTTTACATGAGCAGTGAGTACCGATATGAGTATTGCTTTTGACAATTGACTTTGGCCAGGGAATGGAAAACAACACGAAAATGAAAACTGAAACACAGAGGTGAAAATGATAGAATCATGCATAGATTTGTGACGGTGCAAGCCAGGTTAAATGATCTAATAATGGCCTGCAGGTGATCTGGGTGGAGCACCTAGAATGCCAGAGGAGCACAATTCAGACCATGTACCGCACCATTGTCAACAGCGGTCTAGCATTTGGAGCAAGACATTGGGTAGCAACGCTGCAACTGCAATGCGAACGGCTTGTTTTCTTCATGGCAACCAATGTTCCCATGAAAGATTCAACTGGTATGTCCAAGTTAAACAGACTTAAAAATGCATCTAGTTACAAAGGCTAAATGAGGGTAACAGTCGGAATTAAATGCTTGGAATTGATTACTGAAAATTAGGTGTGGCCACCCTTGCTGGGAGAAAAAGCATTCTAAAATTGGCACAAAGAATGACAGCCAGCTTTTGTCGTGCAATCGGAGCATCAAGCTACCATACCTGGACCAAGATCTCAAGCAAAACAGGGGACGACATAAGGATTGCCTCCAGAAAGAACTTGAACGACCCAGGAGAGCCTCTCGGTGTGATTTTGTGCGCTGTTTCTTCAGTATGGCTGCCCGTGTCTCCTTATCTGCTCTTCGATTTCTTAAGAGATGAGACTCGAAGGAATGAGGTTAGTAAATGTGAAACAACTCTACTAATCTGTAATTAATCATCTTAATAGCCCGTCATAAACGTTAACTAAATTTTCTTGTTCCCTAATTGCTAGTGGGATATAATGTTAAATGGAGGACCCGCTCAAACAATTGCAAACCTATCCAAAGGACAAGATCGTGGCAATGCTGTTACAATCCAAGTGGGTTCTCTTTCTTGATACACAAGTTAACGACCCTCGTATTGTTAACCCGAAATCTTTATAATCTCTGCTAACATATATTTGGCATTCCAATCTTTCAGAGCATGAAATCAAAAGAAAACAGCATGTGGATACTGCAAGATACCTGCATAAACTCTTACGAGTCAATGGTGGTCTACGCTCCAGTGGATATCACCGGAATGCAGTCGGTGATGACCGGATGCGACGCGAACAACATCGCCATATTGCCTTCAGGGTTCTCGATTCTTCCTGATGGGCTGGAGTCGAGACCGATGGTCCTCACATCCAGCCAAGAAGACAGGAGCAGTGAAGGAGGAACTCTGCTGACAGCAGCATTTCAAGTCTTGACAAATTCCTCCCCCACAGCCAAGCTAACAATGGAGTCTGTGGAGTCTGTCAACACTCTAATATCATGCACTTTGAGAAATATTAAAACAAGCTTGCAGTGTGAGGATGGCTGATCAGAGTAAATTAATTAGGTTTAGCCATAGTTAAGTTAAAAAATTAGGGTTTTAATATATTTTTATTTCTTTTTTTTTTTTTTTTAATTACCAGTGGTTTTAGAAGATGAGTCATTTGTGACTTTGTTTTTTCGTTTTGGTTGGAATGGAGGACTTGGGACTGAAGGCAAAGTCTCTAAACAATTACATTGGCAAGATTTGATTTATAATCTTTATAATTTTACAAGTTTCCTTGTAAATAACAATTTATCAATGCCAAAATTTGGTTAATTTAATTTCTATTTGCGTTCTTGAAACGGCTCAGTTTCTTATTATTTAAGCGATATTCTACTCTAGCCTAAGCTACAGGGAGGCAGATTCAAACTTGAATACAAATGGGAAGGGGGCATTGCCATGGACAACTTGGATACGCTCGAATCTGAAAAGTGAAACAAAACTGATCATCTAAATTTAACTAGAAGGCCTTTTCACCTCAAGAGAAATAGACACTGCCGGCCACAGAATGATTTCCGACAAACCGGCCACCTACAACATGATGCTGTCCCGGAAGATGTAGCAGTCCTCAGAAAGATGAGAGACTGGAGACACTTTTCTTATTGCTATGAATTTAGCACAATATTTTTTTTCCACATATTGACTTGCAGCAATATACATTCAAGAACTGCAATTTTGATAAATTCCAAATAGTGGTGACGGGAAGAGTAATTACTCAAAACTCAAATGTAGCAGAAGCAGAACAACTCCAGGCAAAAGCACTTGCTCCCATGAGCATTCTAACTTTACAACTTTCCCCAAAAGCATACATCACTAAAAATCCATCTTGTTAAACACAAGAGTTCTAAACCTACAAAAGTACCAATTTTTCACATTAATCAGCAAGCACGCAATATTCTTTCATATTTTCCAGCGAATTGTAAACCCAGAAATCGTCATATTTTGTCATTCTTTTATTTACATTCATCCCATTTGTTACTCGACTCCACCTCTAGTATCTATTAATCCAAATTCATTCAAGAAGCACTCGTCGAATCATCAACAAAATATGGAAATTCAAACAAAATCCACACAATGCAGTCATCAAAATGCCCATAACCACAATCCCCAACACCAATATTTGAAAATTCAATGAAATTAAGTGATAAGGCACATCATCAAAAACCCATTGAGATTGAGGTTACATTAATTTCAGCCAAAGAAAGCTCAAGATTTCATTAATTTTCACCCAATAACTCTAAATTCAAAACATTCTCATTAAAACAGCCCAACTCACAAATGCACAATCAAAACAACAGCATAGACTAAACCTGCAGAGACTCCAAGGGAATCCCGAGCTCATTCGGCGCGTCGCCTTCACCGGACTTGCTCTTCGGTTTCTTGGCAGGAACCGGCACAGCAAGAAAAGTCTTGGTCTTGCTAATGGGTCTGCATTTTTCAAGCTGGACAATGTCCCCAACCTGGAACTGGTTATCTGGGTCGTGGGCCTGGTACTTCTTCTGCTTCCTGACCCGCCTCTTGTACTTGGGGTGCGGGGCGAGGCGGGTGACTTCGACGGCGACGGTCTTGTCGCTGGTGGCGCAGACGACGCGGCCTTGGAGGTACTTCAGGGCTCTGATGGGCGGGAGGAAAGTGAGGCGTTGTGGGGTGGGGAAGGCGAGGGAGGAAGTGGGTTTGGAGAGGGGGGAGAAGGAGGTGGAGGAGCCATGGAGGAAAGGAGTGGAGAGCTTGGGAGAGGGGTGGAGGAGTGAAGCCGTGAGTGACATTTTTGCTTTGGTTTGACGTTTGAGTTTGCAGTTTTGGGTATAAAGGGTATGGGGGATAAGGGATATGGGATGAGGTCTGTCTACTCTATCCTTTGGGTTGGGATTTTTGGAGTTTCGGCTCTCTCTATGTTGAAATTTTTCTTTGGAAAAAAACTAAAATGGTGTTTGGACACATAATTTACCATATGACATCAATTGCATATATATGTATATATTTAATAAATGATATTATTCACACTAAAGGGTACGGAGTTTAATAAATGATATTATTCACACTAAAGGGTACGGAGTTGGACTAAGTTTTACAATGGGCTAGCAATAATATAGTTCAAATTTGTCTTTGGCGAAAATCGAACTTAAGACCTCTTACTTACAAGTGAAGAGGAATACCATTGGACCATAGTACTAATGGCTCGTTTACTAATCCGCAATCAAAATGAGGGGAATTGAATTGAGGAAGAATTAGATTGGGGAGGAATCAAAATCAGATTCCTATGAAAGGTGTTTACCAAATTGTTAGGAAACAGAATAGGAATGATGTTGGTTTCATACAAGTTTTTTGCCAATTCACTTTTGAATCGGAATCAAAACCATTTGATTACTAAACTTGACACACCCCAACCAGAATCGAGGCATGCTGGCCATCACATGTAGGTGACGTAGCCATGAGCGTAGTGCGGAAGTGACAATGATATGAAAATGTGAGTACTTAAAAGCCAAAACTAACTAATTTACACTAAGATAACCATAAAAAGGATGCAGAGATGTTTAAAGTAGTAATACAAGTACTCAGAGCGTAGGTAACCTAAATGCAGTCCAGCAGGCTAAATATTAATTATACAAGACAAGAGAGAAATTCCTACATTAGTTGAAGTTTGTCAGAACTGCCGTAGAGTCCTCGTAAGCCACTAACACGAACGTCTAACTAGAACCTGGAGGGGCGCAAAACAAAAAACGTGAGTGGGCAAAAACAAAGCTTTTTAAAACTATTTCTCTTTCCAAAAATAATAACCCCTCACTGTAAAACCTGTGTAATTTCCTAGAAAATAATAATACATGTATATAAAAATCATGCTTGAGTGCAATGAAAACCAAAGTATATACCATGCCAAGTATCTTAGTAACAAATATGTAAGTCAAGTGATGTGAATCAATATAAAATGATATACCAGCCGGAGTCACCTAACATGACCTGTATGACTGAACCTATAGCTTATAAAGCAATTCTTGCACATGAGTCAAAACCACCTATTGTGGTTTGTACGACAGGGTTGAGTGTAAATAAGTACACTCAAGTGCTACGATCACGTAAAGGTTGTGCGAATAATCGCGGGTCACCTACGAGTCGGAACCACCTAATGTGGTCTGTACGACAAGGCTGTGCACCAAACTTGGATCCAAGGTGAGCGTGTGGTGCAGGAGATAAACATCACGTGAAGGACTGTGCCCTGGCCATGGGCGGGAGCACTAACATCGAGGTGCAGGATAATGAGCTCTAAATGCATCTACGCATAATCATGAACAATGCAACAACTATCATCACATAGTACTCACCTGAAACTTACCTAG
Organism: Pyrus communis; assembly: GCF_963583255.1. NCBI lineage: Eukaryota > Viridiplantae > Streptophyta > Magnoliopsida > Rosales > Rosaceae > Pyrus > Pyrus communis. The sequence goes on along the minus strand of NC_084813.1, from coordinate 8,780,062 downwards.
CCTCCGCAACATCATACAATGTTATGCATACACATGCTAATGCATATAATAAAATAGAGCACAAGCATGACATGGCATTTAGAAGAATACGCTCGTTTGAAACAGTTTCTAGGAAAATGTAAAGCACATATACGTATATATAGAAAACCAAAAGCCCACTCATTGGTATGTAGCAGGGTCGTAGCCTCCAAGCATCGCCTGGCTACACTCATCCTCCGGAAACGTCTCACCTATATGTGAAACAACTAATTCAATGTTAATTTTAAGCACATAACCAAACCGTGTAATAACTTCTCATACGTTGCTCAATTTGGGTGTTTGAATATACCATCGTGACTTACTCAACACCAGGAACATCCCTATATTTTTAGAAAAATTTTCTAATGTCCTACTGATGCGTGATTTATACGCACACAAATTAAACCCTCTTTTTGACAATTGTAGTATAAGTATAAGTAGGGATCGTTCTGGACCGGGGATTAGGAGGGATTGTTAATCACTTGGATTTGACTCAAAAACGTAAAAACACAATATAAAACACTATACTAGACTCAAAGAATGCAAAACTAAACTTTAAATCACTAAGACAAACCAAAGACTCAAAATGCTTTAAAACATAAACTAAATTGAACAATAAGGAAAAAGGGGGGAAGAGTTTTGATTTGACGAAAATTGAAATAACAAAACAAGTTAATAAACTAAGCAGAATGTAAATGTGAATATGGATGATGGATGAAGGCTAGCTAAGGGGTTCTTCTCCACATATGTTATACTTGCATACAAGATTGATTCTCAGTTGGTCTTTCGATAAATTATGAAACTCAATGCTCCAAGTTAATTAGGTCCGCTTAAATTAACTTTCAGATTTCCCTAAATTCATTGGATTGAATGGAATACGCATTACAACCAAATTATTCTTAATCAAAGTCCCTAACTATGGAATACGCATGATAGAGACATTCAACAAAGATCATTAAGTTCAATGAAAATTAGAAGTGTTGACGAGGCATTCGTTACTATGGAATACGCATGAAACTTATGCCAAGAATTCGTTTAACGCGATTGTTTATAAGCAACCTCCACTACTTGTGAATATAAGTTCATAACGATTAGGTGAAACTCACTTATATTCTAGCGTCATATTCATGCATGAAAATTAAGCTTGCAATCTCAATGAACATACATAAATAAGTTATCAATCAAACAGTTAAACGAATTGAATCCACAACTTATGAAATTCCAACCAAAAGTAATCAATTCATATTGCAAATATAAACATAGTTTCGAATCACCCCGTAGCTAAAGGGGGATTAGTTCCTCATTACTTTGAAATCAAAGAAACACCTAAACATTCCAACAACTCAAACTTGAATTGTATGAACGTTTAGGCATTCTTCTCTTCCATTCCTCATACGTACAAAACAAAGAGAATTGAATTTAAACTTTGAAATCAAAGAAACACCTAAACATTCCAACAACTCAAACTTGAATTGTATGAACGTTTAGGCCCTCTTATCTTCCTCGTTGTTGTAGCACAAGGTCTAAGGTGAGGTTTGGGGAATTATGGAAATGGATGAGGAATGGTGGAAGGGGGACTCACGGTTAGGGAATAATGGAAGTGTTTGAGGGGTGTTGTGTTGTGAAATGGAATGAGATGTCCATGAATGAATGAATGCAAGGGTATTTATAGGAGTAGTGGAGGGAACATATGGCTATGTCATTTGTAGGTGAAGTAGGTGGATGTTGTAGGTGAAGTGGATGTTGTAGGTGAAGTAGGTGGATGTTATGTTAAGTGATAAGTGATAAGTGATATGATATGTGGTTATGATATGATAAGTGGTTAAGTGGTGATGATAAGTGATAAGTGATTAAGTGATATGATATGTGGTGATGATAAGTGATAAGTGCATGTGGGTTAACTAATGAAGGAAATGCATGTGCAATGACAATGTGTTAGAATGGATGTGTGTTATGCATGGCATGATTGGGATTAGGAAAGGTTTAAATGTCCTAAAACTAAAGAGAACAAGGTTCCAACACTTTGGCTCCAATTAGGTCTTCAATTTCGTCCAACACTTTGGCTTCAAGCATAAGCTATCCGTCCTTAGCCCAAAAGTGCTCCAAAAGTCTCCAAAATGCATCTTTTTGCTCCTTTAGCCCTTTGGACCTACAAACACACGAAAATAGCTTAAAGTACTAAAATAACTAAAGAAACATAACGTAAATGTACGAGAATAAGCCATTTAAGTCGCATAAATATGCTCCTATCAAATACCCCCACACTTAGCTTTTGCTAGTCCTCGAGCAAAACAGAAAAACAAAACAAAAAGAACAAAACACAACCTACACCTTCCAACAATCGTATCAGGGACTTCCAATGCACATGACAAGTTAAAAATCATTATTCTCACAGATTTGAGCCATCTTTACACTTAAGTACATTCTTAATCATAGTCACCACATACTAGTTCACAATTAAGCAATTAAAACACATTTCAAATGTAGTAACATGCCTTTAGAGAATTCCCTCAATTTCTTACTAGATGTACTCTCGTTTTTCACACAGATTTTCTGACTACACACCCTACACTAGGTATATGTGAGAAGATTGATGTAAACATGTAGACGAACACTCACATATGTTATAATAAGGAAAGCATTTTCTGGAGTTAATAAGCATGTTTAGATATGATCTCATGAATGGAATGCTACTACTTAGACGCGAGAACCAGTGACACCATAAGCTCATACCAAGTTCAAACTCCACAATTGAAATACATAACACTCAATATAGAAGTCAAAGGGTAGTAACGGGGCTAGGGTATTGGCTAACAATGAAAGGTGAAGGATAAACAAACATTCTTAAAGCAATAGTGAGCAAAGTATTGAATTAGACACTTAGAATTCCCTTAAGAACGCAGAAGTCAACTTTGAACACCCAAGGGAAAATCACACAAAACTTAGGGCCATATTCAACTTTTTGGACCCTTTCTTCAACCATCAACGCTCGTGAGTTCATTCTTACTTATTTTCACTCCTCTTTTTTCTTTTTTTCTTTTTTTTTTTCTTTTCTTCTTTTTCTTTTGAATCTCAAAACATACATATAAACGTAAGAACAAACTTTTACTCCCCCACACTCATTTTCTTGCATAATGTAACTCAAAAGGAATTCATTTAAGTCATGCTCACTAAACTTTAAGAACAAGGGTATAGGAAAGTCCTACTCTAAGCTAGGTAAGGGGTGATGTGGGTAAACAAGGAATAAAGGCAAAACGAGGCTCAACGGGGTTAAAACTTACAACATATACGAAGTATGGGAAGTAAGGCTATTTGGCTATGGTGGTGGTCACTACACAACTTCTTCTTGAATATGTGTTATGCAAATCAATAACATGCTTTGAATGAAATGGGCATGAGTTCTAGCATTTGGAACTATATGATGAAACGCCTTCTAAGTAGTAACCAAGCAAAGAATAATGAGATCATGCAACGACTTTAGAAAACAAGAAATCACAGATTATACTCTCCAAAGAACGTTATAGGCTCAAGTCTCTCAGGGTTGTAGCGTTTGTTTGAGTTCCTTCCTTCAAGCATGTTACAAAAACGAATTTTTTTCTTTTATGATTGCATGTGAAGTCATACATTATAACCATAACCAAGCATATACCAAGAGTAAATCAAACTTTTCTCTATGTTTATAACTCTTTCTAACCGTCATGCAATTATAAACCAAATCCTTATCATTGTGTTGGAAGGTACCCTAAGACACAAACACACAAAAACGACTCAAAACACTCTTTTTAGGGTTTTTAAAACAAGTTTTTCAAATTTTTATGTGATTTTCGGAGTTATAAAACAAAACACACTAAAACACTCTAAAACAACTTAAAAACACCTTAAAACAGCAAGGAACAACATTTGAAGTTATGGGTGATAAAATCCCACGAATTTGCATTAAATAAACTTAGTTACCCCCCCCCCCCCCCCACACTTAAATCAAACATTGTCCTCAATGTTTTAAGCATATGGTTCACACAAAACATAAGTAAACACACAAAAAACATTTAAACATACTAAACATGGCAGAATGTAATTAACAAAGAGAAGAGTTTAGGGACGCAAATCTGGTTATGGAGTGTAAATTCCCTCTTCTCCTTGGTGATTGCATTGAGGCTTTGATCTTTGTGATTCCACAGGCTTACTCTTGAACTGGTTTCCGCCCATCGTTGATTTTCCTTTGTGCTACTCTTGAACTGGGCAGCAGGATTCCTTTTAGGGTCTCCCCCGAAGGTCTGAGCTTCCTCCTGATATCTGTTTCTTTGTTCAATCTTTGCAGGAGTGGTCCCTTCTCTGGAAGTGTATCAACCGTTGAAGATGACTACTCGAGAGCAACGCTAGGTAAGCAATCAGGAATAGATTCCGGGCAGTTGGCTCCAGATCGGTAGACTGACTCCAAGTGCCGGCTGATTGCTTCTTTTACTTTGCCATGCAAGTAAGAACAAGGACAAAGAAAAAGACAGGGAAAGAGCATGATATGAGATATTTTTGCTTTTGACCTTGATGATATGAGATACCTTTGCTTTGAAGAAACGGTGAATGAATCAGCACATGCTTCAATCCGCCGTTTCCTCCTGGGTCATATGTACTCCAGGCATCTGGTATCATCTTTGGGGAAGAAGAAAGAATTGAGTATTTCGAAAGGCTTTGCTGGGAGTGCGCCCTCAGAGGTGAGGGAGAGTTGGGCATTTTCTTCAGGTTTGCCCTGCCATAAAAGACGAAGGTCGACATATATAGAGATAATATCAAGTGGTGGTACTTTTTACCCTTGTCGACAAACGTTTTGATCCCGCAAATCCGGCTTTTTGAAATAGTGGCGCCTCTTCGATCTTTGAATACGCCTCTTCGATTTCTGAGCAGGCGCCCCTTCGATTTCTGAACGACGCCCCTTCGCTTTCTGAACGACACGTGGTAGTGCAGATGCGGCTCCTTTTGACAAAGTTGAACGCGTCTTCTGAAAAGCAGAGAACGCGTCGCCTAAATTACGCCGGAAATTCCGGCTTTTCGAATTGGTGGACGCGTCGCCTTGGCTTCTTATAGAGCTATCGATCACCACAACAAACACACTCTGAAGAATTCCCATTCTTGAAAATCGACTCCGGCCCTTTGAGAATTAACTCCATCCACCCCATCTCTTTGAACACTTTTGAAAAATGGCAAACCCATCGAACCTTAGCTTAGAATTGAGTCTCAGCAGTGATACGGCCGCGCCGCGTCAAGGTAACGTATGGCGCCCTTCTTTCTTATCTTCTAACGGTCCTCTTTCAGGTGAAGACTCTGTGATGCAGGACGCCACAACAGCTACAATAGTAGCTAGGAACCTCCTTACTCCAAAAGATAGTAGGCTGCTGTCAGGACGGTCCGATGAGTTGGCCGTTCAAGAATCCCTCGCACTTAGTGTTCAGTGTGCGAGTTCTGTGTCCAACATGGGCCAACGCCTGCTTGCCCGCTCCCGTCAGGTGGAATCTTTGATGGCAGAGGTGGAAAGTCTCAAGCAGGAGATCAAACTGCTTAAGTACGAGAATAGAAGTTTGCACGTGCTTGCCAACAACTATTCGACGGGTATGAAGAGGAAGCTTGATGAGCTACAAGAATCCAATGGTCGGATGCAAAGTGATCGTCAAACTGACCGTCAAAGGCTTGCGGCTTACTTCCAGAGGCACATTTTTCCGGGCTCATCCAGCGTTTGGCCAAGTATTGAGGCCTCTTCTTTGATGCCTCCCGCTCCGATACCTTCCGCCCCGATGCCTTCCGCCTCGATGCCTTCTGTTCCGATGCCTTCTGCATCTATGCCTCCTGCTTCTAAAGTTTTGCCCAGTAGTGGGGCTTCAAGTAAACGCCCTTTGTGAAGCTCCATCATTCTGCCATGTTTTTTTTTTTTTTTTTTTTTTTTTTTTTTTTTTTTTTTTAAGTTTTTTTTTTTTTTTTATAAATAAAATCAAACGGCGTGGAATTGGTCCTTGAATGGAAGGTGATACTTGAAGTGAACCGGCATTGGTTCAAATTCTAAAGTGGGTGCCTGGATCATTAACCACATGTTAGTATAAAAGAAAATTGAAATTCGGGGAGGCGGCTTACCTGTGTGCTCCAAAATGAACTCCAGAATAAACACCCCTTCTAAAGTTATGACTTGTCCCGTGTCATAAAATCCAACTTCCTTGGGAATTGTGGTTTCAAATATGTTCTCTTTGATGCCTTCTACATCTTCTCCAGCCACTACCTTCTCTTGAATCATTCTTCTTGGTGTACAAAGTCCTTTGAAGAATTCAACACCATCTAAAACTTGCTGTGTTGCACCAAGAATTTGAATAGCATTTTGCACCTTTGGGAAGGCTTCCACGATGTCGTTTTTACTCTCTTCTTGGTTGGGAATCAAAAACCTGCTAGGAAAAGGGACATTGGGTGGAATAACATCAGAATAACATGGAATTGGGACGTCCTTACTGGTGGTGGGTGGTTTAGAAGGCTTAGGGGGCTGCGGCAAGGGTTGTTCTACCCTTGCCGTGTGCATGTCTTCTTCCTCCTCCTCAATTAGCAGCTCTTCATCCACTTCTAGGCTATGTTTGGACATTTTTAGGTCAGCTCCAACCTCCATAGCACTTCCCAAAGTGATAGCATTATGGATTTCAAAATCTTCCTTCGAGTTTTCAATAGTTGAGTTGGAGAGTTCACTTTGCTCTTGAATTTGTTTCATGAACTCCATAATCTGCCCAAATTGCTCGTCCAATTTACCCAACTCCTTGGCTTGATTTTGTGACCCCTGCGCCAAAGAGGTTAGTAATTGAAAATTTTTATCATTATCCATGGACATACTTGAACTTGATTGGAATTGTTGTGGGGGAGGTTGTGGTGGCTGCATAGGTGTTGTATTGAACTCCTCATATGGTTGCCAATATGCTTCTTGTTGAGCCTCCTTGGCTTGATTTTGTGACCCCTGCGCCAAAGAATTTATTTCATTAAGAATTTGATTATAATCTATTGGCGAACTTGAATTTAATTGAGCATATTGCATATGAAGTTGTGGTGACTGCATAGGTCTTGAATAGAACTCCTCATATGGTTGCCAATATGCTTCACGTTGAACTTGTTGATCTTCCCACCATATAGAGTTTGAATGATCCCTCCAATCTCTTTGTGGACATTGATTGGCTTGAAATCCTTGCCTATATGAAGCACCAAATGTAGGGACACTCTGCATTGTGGTCCTTTCGGCATACGGCGACAATTTAGAAGTAAGATTTGCCAATTGAGCTTGAATGCTAGCAAAATCCATATCTTACTTCTCTAGTACCTAAAATCAAAGAAAGAGAACTAAATCAAATATCAAAAGTAACAACAAACAAAGAAAACAACATTAAGTTAGAAACTAAAACGAAAACAACTAAACCAAAAAAAAAGAAAAGAACCAAGGGATTAGCAAAGTTGCTAATCCCCGGCAACGGCGCCAAAATTTGATGCGTGATTTATACGCACACAAATTAAACCCTCTTTTTGACAATTGTAGTATAAGTATAAGTAGGGATCGTTCTGGACCGGGGATTAGGAGGGATTGTTAATCACTTGGATTTGACTCAAAAACGTAAAAACACAATATAAAACACTATACTAGACTCAAAGAATGCAAAACTAAACTTTAAATCACTAAGACAAACCAAAGACTCAAAATGCTTTAAAACATAAACTAAATTGAACAATAAGGAAAAAGGGGGGAAGAGTTTTGATTTGACGAAAATTGAAATAACAAAACAAGTTAATAAACTAAGCAGAATGTAAATGTGAATATGGATGATGGATGAAGGCTAGCTAAGGGGTTCTTCTCCACATATGTTATACTTGCATACAAGATTGATTCTCAGTTGGTCTTTCGATAAATTATGAAACTCAATGCTCCAAGTTAATTAGGTCCGCTTAAATTAACTTTCAGATTTCCCTAAATTCATTGGATTGAATGGAATACGCATTACAACCAAATTATTCTTAATCAAAGTCCCTAACTATGGAATACGCATGATAGAGACATTCAACAAAGATCATTAAGTTCAATGAAAATTAGAAGTGTTGACGAGGCATTCGTTACTATGGAATACGCATGAAACTTATGCCAAGAATTCGTTTAACGCGATTGTTTATAAGCAACCTCCACTACTTGTGAATATAAGTTCATAACGATTAGGTGAAACTCACTTATATTCTAGCGTCATATTCATGCATGAAAATTAAGCTTGCAATCTCAATGAACATACATAAATAAGTTATCAATCAAACAGTTAAACGAATTGAATCCACAACTTATGAAATTCCAACCAAAAGTAATCAATTCATATTGCAAATATAAACATAGTTTCGAATCACCCCGTAGCTAAAGGGGGATTAGTTCCTCATTACTTTGAAATCAAAGAAACACCTAAACATTCCAACAACTCAAACTTGAATTGTATGAACGTTTAGGCATTCTTCTCTTCCATTCCTCATACGTACAAAACAAAGAGAATTGAATTTAAACTTTGAAATCAAAGAAACACCTAAACATTCCAACAACTCAAACTTGAATTGTATGAACGTTTAGGCCCTCTTATCTTCCTCGTTGTTGTAGCACAAGGTCTAAGGTGAGGTTTGGGGAATTATGGAAATGGATGAGGAATGGTGGAAGGGGGACTCACGGTTAGGGAATAATGGAAGTGTTTGAGGGGTGTTGTGTTGTGAAATGGAATGAGATGTCCATGAATGAATGAATGCAAGGGTATTTATAGGAGTAGTGGAGGGAACATATGGCTATGTCATTTGTAGGTGAAGTAGGTGGATGTTGTAGGTGAAGTAGGTGGATGTTGTAGGTGAAGTGGATGTTGTAGGTGAAGTAGGTGGATGTTATGTTAAGTTATAAGTGATAAGTGATATGATATGTGGTTATGATATGATAAGTGGTTAAGTGGTGATGATAAGTGATAAGTGATTAAGTGATATGATATGTGGTGATGATAAGTGATAAGTGCATGTGGGTTAACTAATGAAGGAAATGCATGTGCAATGACAATGTGTTAGAATGGATGTGTGTTATGCATGGCATGATTGGGATTAGGAAAGGTTTAAATGTCCTAAAACTAAAGAGAACAAGGTTCCAACACTTTGGCTCCAATTAGGTCTTCAATTTCGTCCAACATTTTGGCTTCAAGCATAAGCTATCCGTCCTTAGCCCAAAAGTGCTCCAAAAGTCTCCAAAATGCATCTTTTTGCTCCTTTAGCCCTTTGGACCTACAAACACACGAAAATAGCTTAAAGTACTAAAATAACTAAAGAAACATAACGTAAATGTACGAGAACAAGCCATTTAAGTCGCATAAATATGCTCCTATCACCTACGTGTCGGCCAAAGCACGGCCACATGTGCCGACCATTAGCAGGCACGTGCTTGGCACGCTAACAGAATCCCTAACAGCGTTAGGGAATATTCCATTAAACATTAGAATATTCCGTTTAAAAACTAACAGAGTTACCTGACGTCGTCAGTATCGTCAAGGTTGACGGAATATTCCTTGCATTCTCTGAATGTTTGTTTTTTGCAATTTTTGGCGTATGCGGTCTCAAAGTATATACAAACATGTTTAACGGTTAGATCATTGAAACTAATTTCATGGAATGCGTATCCCATCAAAATAATAGATTCACTAATTCATATATTTTTTCATATATTGAGTGGACCAATCGAACAAAAAAAAAATTTTGTTCACCCAAAATTGCACATATTCTTGGTCCAATAATATAATTTCTTCCAAAATCAACCAACTAGCCATTTGTGAGAACTCATCCCTAATTTTAAGTTTTATAAATTTTAAAGTAGTGATTTTATGAAAATGCCCTTAGAGGTGAAGATGCTTGACTTTCGTTGACCGTTCAAAGTCACAATTAATGTCTTTGAATAGATATCGAAGCTGCGAAAGCATAGGCGAAGGTCATTTGCGAGTCTGAGTTTTAACGCTATAGTTACGAACATTTGAAGTCGTTTTACTAAGCTATGAATTTTAGATTGATTAAAACTCCCACCATGTGGGAATTGTAACCAATCAAGGTTGAGGACCGGCCCAATCATATTATTTTTTTCGGACCAATCAGAGATTTTGGGGGGAGGGGGGGGGAGGGGGAAGGAGGGACCAATCAAGAAAGGTGAGAAAGAACCACCGTTTCCCATTGACTCGTCTATGCTCCGCAACCCGGTTTCGAACTGGTGTGAATTTCGACCAATCTCATCCATTTTTTAGGTGAAACTCAACCATCCATCACTTGCAAACTCTTCTACAACCTTCCATTTACCATCTCCACCCAAATTCAAAGGGTTTTAGGTCCAAAACTATGTAGAACCTCACCTGAGCACCGGAGGTGCTCGACGATGATTCCTTCCAACCGACGAGTTCTACCACCCACAACTACCTTTAATCAACTTCCCTTGGACCTAGGAACAAGACCCAACTAGTGGTAGAGACGTTTGAACACCGAGGAAGGAGAATCGAAGTTCACCCATTCTAGGGTTCCGACGGGTTTGAGTGAAATTTGAGCCTTTCCCGGCCAAATTGGACTTGGTCATAGGTATAAAACTTGCTCACTCTTTGGGATCTTCATTTCTATAAAATTTGAGAATTTGTGGAGATAGTTGAATTTTCAGGCGAATTCGGGTGGCCGACTGCCGTGTGCGGTGGCGCATAAGCCGAGTCACCCCCTGACCTTCCTAATTTAAGTTTGACACGCCAATTCCATAGGTGAAGTCCGATTGATGAAATCCCATTGTTTGAACATAGTTTTGATAAAGACCGCTACTTGAACATTATGTGAAATTGACAATCCGACCGTTGAATCGTCACCAAACCTTAATACATTATAGTACGTAATATTTGAGGATAATAGAAACTTACGCATTGGGAATCTAACGTAGGGATCTTCCCGAATTTGATTTGTAAGTTCGTAAAATAAAACATTGACTGCCACTTGAATTTTGCAATTGACGAAGATCTAACCGTTGGATTGTAATGAAACTTTAGTATGATGTTCTAAAAGTATAATGTGGATCTTTAGAAGTTATGGATCAGAAATCCAAGATGTGGATCTTCCATATTGAGTTAAGTAGGGTTGTGGACCCTACTGTTGATATTTGACCGACGATTGATTTTTGGTCAAAAGGTCTCAAATCATTCTAGAACGTCCTTGGGGATGTGTTTTATGTAAGTTACTTGTTATATCGATAATAATTTTGAGACGTGACTAAATATTTGTTCTAGGCAACGATCGTTCGTGATGCCTCGATATTCGTGCTAGGGAGTTGTTGTGCGGACCTCAGGTGAGTGGGTCTTTTCATTTTTATAGTATATATATGATTGATAGTTCCACAAATGCTTTTAAATTGATTTATGCATTTTATGCCATGTTAATATATATTTTAAAATACTATGATATGGTTGAGTTTTAGATTGCATCATGGCATATCCATATGCATATTACCTGCATATAATTGTTGTGAATGCTTGGAAGTGCTAAGGTGAACGTGGGACGTGCAGGTAAGTATAGGTGAGTTTATGGTGTTATTTGAAATGATTGAGTTATGGCTTGACTATATTTATGTTTTATGCAACTCCGACACTGTCGTACAAGTTGCGATAGGCAACTCTGACACTGTCGTACATGTTGCAATAATAGGCAACTCCGACACCGTCGTACGGGTTGCAATAGTAGACAACTTCGACATTGTCGTACAGGTTGCAATACTAGGCAACTCCGACACCGTCGTACAGGTTGCATTAGACAACTCCGACTCATGTGTTTTCATAGATTGATTTATGAGTCATACATGTTACGTTAGGCAACTCCGACTCGTGTGTTATCATAGATTAATGAGCACCTGATTTTTTTTTTTTTTTTATATTGTTGCCGATATGTAGTGATTTGGAATATTCCTGGATTTACTATTGATTTACATTTGATTTCATACTTATACGTAGTATGATTTCCTGGAAACTATACAGGTATTACAGCGAGGGATTATAACATTTAGAAGGTCTTTATTAAAGCATTATTTTTAGGCCCATTCACTCTTGTTTTTTTTTTTTTTATCCCTCCAGGTTCTAGTAGCAGAGTTTTCGTATCGACGAGGATTCGTGGCAAATCTTGGTATTGGAGATTACCTTTGATGGTATGATTTTCAATCCACTATACTTTACTTTACTTATGCTCTGACGTCACGTGTGAAATGGGTTCATTTCCGCTCACAGCGCACTCTTGTATTTAGGCACTTTTAGGTTTAAATTTATTCAAATTTTCCACATCACTACACTTTATGGCTTCGTCACCTTCCAGGTGGCAGCCAACACAGTTCAATTCGAAGTCCTAGTTGACATTCTGGGTCGGGGTGTGTCAGTTTGGTATCAGAGCCAATCCCTAGCTGGAAGTGTGCTGAGGAGGACGTCGAGCCCCTAAAAGGGGTGGATTGTAACATCCCACATCACCCGGGGGAGTGGATCATGTAAGCCTTATATGTATATTCCCATCTTTACCTAGCACGAGGCCTTTTGGGAGCTCATTGGCTTCGGATTCCGTAGGAACTCCGAAGTTAAGCGAGTTCACATGAGAGAAATCCTAGGATGAGTGACCCACTGGGAAGTTCTCGTGTGAGTTCCTAAAAACAAAATCGTGAGGGCATGGTCGAGACCTAAAGCGGATAATATCATGCTAGGATGGAGTCGAGCCCGGGATGTGGTGGGGGCCCGGGTCGGGATGTGACACCATTGGCCAAGAGACCTTTCTCAATTTAATTTCTCTCATTTTGCTTATTAGTTTATAAATTAGTAAATGAGCAATTTTTACATCTCATTGGTTTGAGATTGCTTTATAGTACCCAGGAGTTCAATTCCTCCAAAGTCAGGAATTCAATTCCTATCTTTTGAGTGGACCCCACCCATTTTGATTCCTCCAAATTTTAGTAAACACAAGAATAATCCGTAATCATATTCACACTCTGACTTTTGTTTCCGATTACGGACACGTAAACACGCCCTAAATGGCATCATGTTCATATTTTGGATAAACAAATTATTGATCAACGAAGAGTTCGTATTTAATTGAGATTTTAAATTTTTTTAATGGAGTTATAAATTATGAAGTTTGATGGAATTTTAATGCAAATTTCATAGATTTTATGTGAACTTTGAGTGGATTCTCTTAACATCTCATGAAAAAAAAAATTAGAATTGTTAAAATCATGATTGAATACTCCTAAAACTTTTATAGACTCATTCGTAAGCATGGATCAATCAATATATATATTGGGATAACACTTGATTTTACATGTTATTTATATTGGCTTTCTAGTCACTGGACTTTAGGGTGCGTTTGATTGAACTCATTAGCTAGGATTGGCTTAAATCGGACTAATGTCCTACGTTTGGTGCATCTAGGATTATAATAAATGGGATTAACCTAGACTCGCTCAGACAACAGACCTCCTTAACTAGCCTTAGATAGTCCCCTGTTGAAGTAGAGGATTAGCTTGGACTACCGAATAATCTCTTTTCCCCATTTCTCTCTCCTTCTTCTCACTTCTCCCTTAGTCATGGAAATTTACCCCTCTCTCTGAAACTTTGATTGCACCTCCTTCGTCCCACTATTCTTCACAGATGATATGAACCTCTGTAAATTGAAACGGCCCAGAACGACCTCAACCTACAAAGGGTTTTAATTCAAAATTACTGATTCAGCTTGAACACACTTTGAAATTAATTGTTGGAGGCCTTGATTTTGGTCAAGTACGACGCGGATTTGCAGTCGAGCATCTTCTCCATCTCATTTTTTAAGTTGCAAACAAGATTGGAATTTGGATCTGGGTTTCAGATCGGATTCAACAACCCCCAAGCTTGGAAAAAAGCACCAACAATCAGTTGGGTCTTTTTAGGGTTTTTTTTTTTTTTTTGTAATAATCAAAATTTTCTCTTTGTTATTGGAAATTTAGATCTTTGTTTTTTGGGTTTTGATTGGGGGTTAGCTTTGATATTGAAAATTCAATAATTCTTCAAGTTGCAGAGGAGCACGGGCAATTCGTGAGGAAGAAGAAGCAGAGGGCTATGCCCTTTTATTTTTCCATATATTCATTTTAATATTTTAATAGAAAATAAATTGAAATATAATAATAATAATTTATTGTTAGTTTAGGCCCCTGCGTTTCTTGTCTAACACTACTCCAAACGCTTCACTAAATTAGTCTAGCTTAGTCTAGTCTAAGCCAGTCCAGTCTAGTATTTAAAGCTAGTCCAATCTGAGATAATCTGGTGCAACAAACGCACCCTAGATTCCTTATTATGGTAACTGAAATTATGTTGTGAATTCACTTTCTGGTATTAATCTTCAATTATACATCTTTTTTTTTTAACTCTTTAACCCAAACTACCAATTGCATATTAATATTGACTTCACATGGTAATCTTGTGAATTGATATTAGCATTCCAAAAAATCATTACAATACTTCTCTCTCCCTTATGGCTTTTATGGGTGGCAATAACACCTTCCTCATATTAACTGGATAATAATTACAAATTCTAGTAAAATTCTAAGTTAGGTTTGATGACCATCTAGTTTTTAATTTTAATTTTTGTGTTAGAAATAAGGGAGAAACACGTGAGAAAGGAGTTACACAGAAGAGTAAAGGAACAATATTAGGATAAATGTAGAAGAAATGTATAAGAAAAGGCCCACAAAATGAAAAGTAAAACTAGATATCACTGACTAAATGATGGCATGAGACTTTAGTAATCAAGGGACATTTTATAGTAAGGATGTCCTTCTTTGAAACAAAAAGGAAAGAAAAACATAACTTTTAGTGTCAAAATCGTTTAGTTTTTAGGTTTCAATATTGAGCCATTTTTATGAAACAAAAAGGACAGGAAGACATGCCACCAATTGGCTAAACAAGTAATTGTCAAGCCCTTGACTCATACATATTTTCGTTTTAAACTTTTTTATTTTTATTTTTATTTTTTGTCAAACAATATTACTTCCATTAAAAATTAGTATAAGGCCAAAGAAAACTAAAAAAATCTGCTTAACAACATTAGTAAAAATAAATGGCCCAAATAAAAGGAAAGTTGCAACCTAAGATATAACGAGAGGCTAACATAAACTTAGGCCCAAAGGCAGCAAAAAACAAACAACAAAAAAACTAATCTCAAACAGTATAAACCAAACCGACATCATCATCACATTCTCAAAGGACGCCAACCTTCGAACTGAAAAAGTAGACATCATATCCAAATCTCCTTCATGACCCCCTGCAAATATATACAAACAAAGTAGCTTATGGATAGAAAGTGAGGCTAAGGGAGTATATCAAATACCCATATTGTGGCCGAGCCTGCATAACACTTGGCCTCAATGAGGATCAGACTCAGTTAGGGGAGGGAAGTAGATCTGATATCCAATCTCGGACTGAAGTCCACATATCTAAGCATATGATGGGGTGGGGACGGAATATCACGGCTAAGGAGGAAGGGGAAGGAAAAGTAAATAATAGAAAGCACTAAATGCAGGCGAAAACGCTGGATAAGGGGCATGAAGCCCAAGTATGAGATATACTCAGGGATAATTGAGACCAAACTCAGAGAAAACTAAGATAAAACTCAGAGGAGAACCAAAATAAAAGAAGAAGCACTACTACAAAAAGGCCTTATAGTGTCAGTGGGTAATGTCAGTTTAATATAATATAGTGGCGGACAAGACATTTGCAACAACTATTGAACATGATGTCGGATTTACTGTCACTTGTAAGCGTCATAAATTGTCTATGTCACTTTTAACTGACATAAACATTTAATGTCACTTATAACCGACATACATTTTAATAATTTTTAAATAATGGTATCGCTTAAAAAAAAAATAGTGTCACTTTTAAGCGACATAAAGTATTAGTGTCGCTTCTAGCTGACACTAATTATTTTTTTTTTTAATATTTTAAAGCCTGCGTTGGTTCTAAGTGACACATATTTTAGTTTTTTAGAGTAATGTTATTCATACCATGTTTTTGTACTACATTTTCATACCAACCACATCATTTGAATTAATCAGATTTTTTAATTTAATTCATTATTTAATAAACTAATAATTAAGAAAAACTAGTTAATTAAATGGTGATTGTAGTATACGAGGGATCTTTCTCTTTCCTTTCCTTGGGTTTTGCAATTTTTTCAAATGATGTGACTGTCCACATCAGATGTCATCTAAGATGGTATAGAAATGTAGTATAAAAATATGGTATGAATAGCATTACTCTTTTTTTAATATTTTGAAACTCAGTGTCGGTTGTAAGCAACAGATTGATGGTACTCTCCCCTGTGTTTTCTTCTTCCTCTCTTGCATCTTTCTTAAGGATGAGTTTATGATGTGGCACGCAACTAGGCTTGGCAAACGGGTCGTGTCTGTCGTTTTTGTGTAACACCCGTTAAGAAAAAAATATTTTTTTTCCTTAAATTTGCACATACCATACATCGCCACATAAATATTACTTCAAAACATTAAAATAAATTTGTCGTTTAAGTACTACATCTACAATCGAAAATAAGAGTTGAATAAACACACATCCATACACTACTAGTCTATTACAAAATGTTAAATGTGCAAGGATATGCAAAATGAAAGAGTTTTTGTTTTCAAGGTTGTGAAACATTTCTCAAAAGTTTAAACCTTGCCAATGGAACTTAAAACTTGCATGTTATTCATTTTACAAAATCCTCAATTTTCATCGATCATCATTACATAAGATTTTGTGATATCCACTTCTATAAATATTTTAAATTAACGATCAAATTAGTTCATTGTATTCATATAGGATCAAAGAGTGTAGCGGTAAAATATCATCAAAATCGGAGTTAAAATAACCGTTAAATCGTGAATTTTCTATTATAACAGTCGAAAAGTTTTGTCTCGTTACTTGATCTCTGAATGTTTGTTTTTTGCGATTTTTGGCGCATGCAATCTAGAAGTATATACAAACATGTTTGACGGTTGGATTGTTGAAACTAGTTTAGTAGAATGTGTATCCCATCAAAACAATAGATTCACTAACACCTAAGAGTTTATTCGTACTTTCATTAAGTATAACATAAGATTTGTGGTATCCACTAGTGTAAATATTTTAAATTGAAGATCAAGTTCATTCATTGTATTCATATAAGGTCTAGGAGTGTAGCTGTAAAAAATCATCAAAATCGGAGTTAAAATCACCGTTAAATCATGATTTTTTGTTGATAACCGTAAAAAAGTTTTGTCCAGTTACTTGATCTCTGAATGTTTGTTTTTTGCAATTTTTGACGTATGCGATCTTGAAGCATATATAAACAAGTTTGATAGTTGGATCGTTGAAATTAGTTTCGTAGAATGTGTATCCCATCAAAACAATAAATTCACTAACACTTAAGAGTTTATTTATATTTTCATTAAGTATAACATAAGATTTTGTGGAATCTACTAGTGTAAATATTTTAAATTGAAGATTGAATTCATTCATTGTATTCATATAGGGTTAAGGAGTATAGCTGTTAAAAAATTATCAAAATCATAGTTAAAATAACCATTAAATCGTGATTTTTCGTTTATAACCGTCAAAAAGTTTTGTCCCGTTACTTGACCTCTGAATGTTTGTTTTTTGCGATTTTTGGACTATGCGGTCTCCAAGCATATACAAACAAGTTTGACGGTTGGATTATTGAAATTAGTTTCGTAGGATGCGTATTCCATCAAAATGATAGATTCACTAACACTTAGAGTTTATTTATAATTTCATTAAGTATAACATAAGATTTTGTGGTATCCACTAGCGTAAATATTTTAAATTGAAGATCGAATTCATTAATTGTATTCATATAGGGTTAAGGAGTGTAGCTATAAAAAATCATCAAAATTGAAGTTAAAATAACCGTTAAATCGTGATTTTTCGTTTATAATCGTCGAATCATTTTGTCCTATTAATCGATCTATGAATGTTTGTTTTTTCCAAGTTTTGGCGTTTGCGATCTCGATGCATATACAAACAAGTTTAATGGTTGGATCATTGAAATTAGTTTCGTAGGCTACGTATTCCATCAAAACGATAGATTCACTAACACTTAGAGTTTATTTATACTTTCATTAAGTATAACATAAGATTTTGTGGTATCTACTAGTGTAAATATTTTAAATTAAAGATCGAATTCATTCATTATATTCATATAGGATCAAGGAGTGTAGCTATAAAAAATAATCAAAATCGAAGTTAAAGTATATTAATTATTTTATGTATTTTAAGTATTAATTAGACTATGTTTCAATTATAATGTGATGATATTATATAATAAAATTATATTTCTATTTTTTATTACGTATTTTATTTATTAAAATCTTAAAATGTTATATGAGATAACAAAAAAAATAAAAAAAAGAGGTGGTTATTTTTTTTCTTTGGGTTAAACATTTTTTTTTTTTAAAACTAGTATGTTGTCGCTTTTAGCCGACGACATTGGTCGGATAATTTGAAATATTAGGCGGGAAATTTCCCGCTTGTTCTGCATGAGGAAATGGATGGAGAGACTTAGTGTTGGTTTTAACCGATGCTATCATTTTTTTCATTTGACGCGAGTTTCATTAAACCGACGCTATGTGAATTTCAAGAGTGTGTCAAAAGTTGGTGTCGGGTTTAGCCGACGCTATCATCTTTTAATTCGACGCAAGTTTCATTAACCTGACGCTACGTGAATTTCAAAAAGTGTGTCAGAAGTTGGTGTTGGTTTTAACTGATGCTATCATCTTTTAATTCAACGCGAGTTTCATTAAACCAACGCTACGTGAATTTCAAAAAGTGTGTCAAAAGTTGGTGTTTGTTAAGACCGACACCAACATTATTTCAAACCGACGCTGTGATTTCCAATAAAGAGTGTCAGAAAGTTCACTAGTTCATTTCAAGAGGCTTCACCTCAAGCCCAGAGGCTAACCTCCCTAATTTATCTCTCCCTTCTTCCAAGCATACCCTAAAACCGCAGCTCATCTCTCCACATTTTCTCAAACCTTAACCTCCTTTTTTGCAAACCAAACCTTAATCTTCCATCATCAACCCATAAGACCTCACAACCATGGATTTATTGCATCACCAGAAAGGCAGCAGCATCGATCTTGGTGTTGACGCACTCAAAGGTAAACTTCTCACCCTCCCTTGCTGATTCATGCACTCAGGTTCATCGATTGAAATATACCATACAAGAAAAAAAAATATTCAACCCCTCATGCTTGTGTTTTTTCTTTTGCAGGGACCTGAGATTTGTATAAAAAAAATAAGAATACAAATAAAAACACAATGCAACCACTGGTACAGCCCCAAATCGCATCTTAAGGAAAAACCACCACAGAGTTGTCTCCATTCTAGATCTGTCATTTAAAGGTATAATCTCCACTGAACTCCTTTTTTATGTTCTTGTTCAGTAAGATCAGCAATTCGAAAATCCATATAAAAATTCATGCATGTTCATTTTGGATTTGAAGAGTAAGGACACTGGAAAGCATGGAGCTACAGGATCTGTGGTCTTCGACAAAGGCAAGCATGGGAAAGCATCATGGCAGCTGCTAGTATTAAATGCAAGCATGGAGCTCTGATTAGTATTATATTTAATTGTTAGTTTTTTTATCTTCATCTTGTAACCGGTTCTCTAATAGCTCCTATATATGTGTTATTTGTATATTATGTGGAATGTTAGATGTAAAATATTTGTATATTTTGGCATTATTTTTATTATTAATTATTTTTATTAATGTTTGTTTTGGCCTATACTTGAAATTTATTATTTTGGTTATATAATGGTTTTTTTTTTTTTTTGGGGGGGAGGGGGGGGGGGAGAGGAGGTTGTATAATGTTTTTTAGTTACAATTAATTGAAAACAAATGCAGGGACATATTTTTACATTTTTTTATTATTATTAACAAAGGTGGTGTCGGTTAAGACTGTTACTAGTTTGTATATTTTATTTATTTAATTTTTATTTAACATCAGTTAAGGGATATTTTATTTGTTTAATTTTATCATGATGTCAGTTAAAACCGATAGTGTGACATCCCACATCGCCCAGGGGAGTGATCCTTAAACCTAGCACGAGGCCTTTTGGGAGCTCACTGGTTTCGGGTTCCGTAGGAACTCCGAAGTTAAGCGAGAAGGGGGCTAGAGCAATCCCATGATGGGTGACCCACTGGGAAGTTGCTCGTGAGTTCCCAAAAACAAAACCGTGAAGGAATGGTAAGCTCAAAGCAGACAATATCGTGCTACGGTAGTGGAGTCGGGCCCGGGAAGTAGTCCCGCCCGGGCCGGGATGTGACAGATAGTAGGTTGGATATTTTATAGTTAAATTGCTAGTGCACGTCGCTTTAAACCGACGTAATGTTGAAGTATACGTCACTTTAATCCGACGTCAACATCAGTGTCGCTTTTAACCAACACTGAGTAGTGGTGGATTAAGAGAACAAACCGACACTGAAGCCTTTTCGTGACGTTGGCATTGGTGCCGCTATTCCAATCCGACATTATATTGTTTTATGTTGGATTTGTGTCAAATTTCCGATAGAAATTGGACTTCTTGTCGGTTTTTGGTTCGCCGGTGATAGCCCATATTGTAATAGTGAAGGAAGAAGACTTGAAAGAGGGAAGAAAGAGAGGGTGGGACATTGTGTAGGGGAAGGGGCAGAGGAGATGAGAGCGGAGGAAATGAGGGAAGGACAATGGAGAAGGGAGGCAGGGAGGAGGAAAAAAGGGAGGCAGTAGTGGAGTTGCTGTTGACCCCGAGCAAGAAAAAGAAGCAACGGCTAAAACTCATGTCTAGGGTTGAGTTTCTGCAGCAACACAGAGAGAATTTAGAGAGTCTTTCAGACTAATTTTAAATTTTATCTAAAACATAATTTTTCGTTTCAGGCAATAATTTGAATTTATAGATAAGATTGTACAAACACCATATGAACGAATAGCTAAAAAATCCCCGATATGATATATATATATATATATATATATAATATTTTAAAGTAAACATACGATTTGATCATCATTATACTGATTAAAGAAAGTCATAGATCATAACTAATAAAATATGGAGTAGAGTTGTGAATACGATCCAACAAGGATAGGCTTATCCAGCTTCCACTCCAGGTGGCAGCCTTTAAGTGAAGTTCATATCCTCTAAACAAAACTCATCTCGCCACGTGTCAAGCTAAGATCCATGCAAAAGATCAAAAACCCAATCACGCTGAGTTCCCCACGCCCCTTAATGCAACCGAGAAACAGAAGAGAAAAAGAAAGGTAAGTCCAGATACTGAAAGAGTAGCAGTAGACCAGTATTATTGTAAGGCCATGGCATCTCTGGCAACCCTAGCAGCCGTTCAACCGGCCACCATTAACGGCCTCGGCGGAAGCTCCCTCACCGGAACAAAGCTCGTTGTGAAGCCCACTCGCCAGAGCATCAGAACAAAAAATATCAGGTACTGCAACATAAATATTTAAAAATAGCAAATGCTTGTTGTTTCTTGTTCTTTATGCATTGTGATGGGTGCGTTGAGTAATATTACTGGTGTGGTCTGCGGTGGTTTAGGAGTGGTGCTGTGGTGGCCAAGTACGGAGACAAGAGCGTCTACTTTGACCTTGAGGATCTGGGCAACACCACCGGGAAGTGGGACTTGTACGGTTCAGATGCCCCCTCACCTTACAACCCTCTTCAGGTTCTGAGACTAAATTAGAATTTCTTTCATGTGTTTATCAATTAAAAAAAATGCAAAAAAAAAAAACACAAAATGCTTTCATTGAGAGTTGAACTCAAGACCTCCCGCTTACTAAACGGGTGCTCTAACCAACTGAGCTATGAAAGCCTTTGCTGGAAAATCTCAGATATTACATTACTTATCACACTCTAGAAAAATGTTGTTCCAAAAGTTCCCTCCATGGTTAATAAATTAATCATTAATTAATATCTAGTTTGCTCGTCTGATTTAATCTTGCTAATGATGGCTTTGGAATAATAATCTCACATTAGCTTTTCAGGGAGAAATTTGTATCGATGTTTCTTGAACTTAAGATCTTTTTTTCGTTTATAATCAGTTACGGAACCACCTTCTAATATTTAGAACGTGCCAGTTTGCCTTCACCGTCAAATTTTCACATTTAATGTTCATTTACTCTACTTGAACAGATAAAAATAACCCTCAATTTAACAAATGTGATGATAGCGGACAAATTGACACTTTTTAAACGATTAGGTGTTTGATACCGAATTAAAAATTCAAGAGCCAAGTCTTGACATTCAGTTCATGAGGCATTGCTAAAAAATTTCCTACATTCTATACTGATTAAGGGAAATTTGACTTCTTGAACCTTATCCAAGCATTGTTTGAGTTAATTAAGTTGTTGAATCTGAGTGCAGAGCAAGTTCTTTGAGACATTTGCCGCTCCATTCACCAAGAGAGGCTTACTCCTCAAGTTCTTGATATTGGGAGGAGCTTCCACCATTGCCTACCTTAGTGCCACTGCCTCCGACGACCTTCTGCCAATCAAGAAGGGCCCACAACTTCCACCCAAGTTGGGCCCACGTGGCAAGATCTAAATTTTATTTGGGATTTAATCCTCATTTTCTCAAGCTTTTCATCATGTGTGTGTAATTGTTTCTCTATTTTGTACTTGTAAAGCACGTGTAATGCAGAATTAAAACCCCTAAGTTTGGCAATACGTCAAAGGTATTTTTTCTGGTGCAATTTGGGAACTGCCATTCATGTTTTAATATATTGCTGTTCGTCCGTAAGATTTCAACTTAGAACCTCTTTCGACAAAGTGGACACGGATGGACGTTTGTCCTCGTGCTTTTGGTTAAGTTTGAAATCTTCATATCATGACGAAAATCGGTGAAAAAATATTGCAGACAGTAGGAAGAATCTGGAGTACAAATAGGGGAGGAACAAAATTAAGATACGTCTAAGAGAAGTCATCAAAATTATATTTTTTCAGTCGGTCTACAAACCCTCATTTGTTTTCCTCCTCCTTCTTCCCTATGTACACGAAAGGAAGGAATAGAATGAACATCACACAACTCCAAGGATGCCAATGAGTGCTGTGAAATTTACATTTGAAGTCTTAGGCCTTCTTGCTCCTTTACATTTCTGTATCCGTCTCGTTAGTTCCTCATTTTTTCGCTCCTTCTTCTCCGATTTTCCCCTGTTGACACTGTTAGTGGCGTGCCGTTGGACTTCTCAATCCACCTAAGTTCTCTAGATAGGAAATCTTCTTGTTGGTCACTATGTTTGCAATCTTCTGCATATGTGGATGCTTAACCTCACAATTGTCCTCATCCGCAGCATCCGGGTCCTTTTTTGGCTCGGTCTCAGATTGATCTGCGCCCCAACCCATGAAATCCGACAGTGTCATTGAACAGGGTGTCTCCCCACCGGCATTTTCTTCTTTAGAAGACCTATCCGGAGAAGTTGCAATTGTAGTGTCTTCTAAATAGGGCCGTTTACAGGCTACATGTGATGGATTCTGAGTAGCAAAATCAGCATAAAGCACATCTTCGATCCGCGACAAAACTGTGAAGGCCAAGCTTTCTAGTATTCTTGAATAGCTTTCCAGAATAGCCTGTCCAACATCCTGTAAAACCAAAGAACAAGCATATGCATAAGTTCATAAACACGATCAAATACTTTATAAGTGATTTACTTTTTTCTGCAGTATTTTTTGTGTGAAAATGTGCACAGTACTCAAAATCTAGGGATAAATTATGTTCTTACCGCATTGTATTCGATTTTACTAACGTCGAGTGACGATTGAGGGATTCCAGGGAACCTCTGCTTGAGGAGGAGTAAGATTGTCTCTGCTCTCTCTTCAAAAAGTTCTCTTTTCTCCAAGCTTACTGCAGAGCCCCAACCCGATTTCCCATCTTTTTGGTTCATCTTTCGCTTCCATATCACCATGGAGGCCTCCATTTTGTTCTTGAGGTCTAGAATTTTGTGCTCTGATGATAAGTCCATGCTGCAAAGAAATTGGTCAGGATCAAAGAATTCAACTGTAATGCTTCGGTAGATTGTGTCACCAAGACTTGCCCTCCCATTCTGCAAAAATCGACAAACCAAACCCAATATCAGAACGCGGTTATAGAACTCATCAAGCCTCATGTAATGTAAGGCTTTCTTTACCTTGGGGAGGGATTCAATGTAGTTTTCGGGGATCTCCATTTCTGTTAAAACTTGAGCATTGATGGCCATAGCTGCTTTAAGCACTTGGTTGACGCAATCCTTTTGATATTGTATGAACTTTCGTGCCGCGTCTGATAAACCATTTGGTGGAACTTTAGGAGTAGGTAGCCACCATTTGTCATCTTTTCTCTTTGCAGATCCTTTCTCTTTCTCATCAGCATCTTTGGATACATAATAGAACTCTTGCTTTTCTTGGAAGTTATCTAGACAATCCTGCATAATCCGTTAGAAGTTTTGTTACAGAAAAATAATCCATTAATCCGAGTTTTCTTAAAAAAAAATGTTAACAAGACTTACGATAAGCATTGCATCGAGCTTACGCAAGGCAGGGATGTTCATGTGAAGATCTGTTCGTTGCTGAGTCACCATTATCTGTTAGATCAAAACACACAAGTTCTTAACAGAATGTGAAATGCGAGTGCAAACGCGTATGTGACAAGGAACAAAAGAGGAGATTGTACCTCCATGTTAGTTCCATCCTTGCCCTTCTGTTGCGAAGCAACAAATTCAACTATGTAATCACTGACACACAAGAACCAATCTATTTCTTTTCTCCACCTCTTTTTCCTCTCGGTGGACATGGGTTCTAGGCGAGTTTGTTCCCCAAAAACAGAAGCTGCATTGCGTTCGGAAAGGAATGGTGAGTGATGCAATCCAAAAATTAATAAAAAAAAAAAAAAAAATGCTAGCCTTTGCACTAATACAAACCATATTGATTGTATACATACCGGCAAGATTTGTAATAGCATTCGACAATGCCAACGCTGACGAAACACCCTTACCTCCACCGGACATATCTTCACCCAGAAGCAATTTCGCGAACCTCTCCTTCATCTGTTCCATATCTGAATCAAACCCAACAAGCGATAAATAATTCATAACTCAAAAAAAAAAAAAAAAAATGTATACGTTACAAATCGTCACCTGTTTGCTGTTGCTTTTCCCTCGCTTCTCTAGCAGCAGCTTCGTCTTTGCTCAACTGCGATTTAGAGCCTTGAGCTCCATTACTACTTCTCGATGAAGCCTTCTTATCATCGTCCTGAAACTCTAACACGGTAGCACTCTCGATGCTCAAGCTCTTTGTATGCCTTCCGGCATTTTCATGCATTCCTTTGAAATGATACAATCTAGACTTGTAATCCTCTTCTTCTTCTTCGAGCGCCCGAACCATTCTCAGCTTTTTGAGGAAGACTTTTATAGAATGAACAACGGAGAACAAGGCATGACTGCTGTTCAACCTATTGGGAGAAGGGAGAGGAGGGCGAGAGGGATCTATTTTGTCGGTTACGCGATTTCTTGCTGGAGAGGGAAGAGAGCTTCCAAATCCAAATGACTTAAGAAACAAGACTTGTTCTTGTTGTTTTTTTGTTGCTGTTCTTGTTGTTTCTTCTTCTTCTTCCTTTTTCTGAGGAAATGGTAAGTTTTGACAAAAATGTGGAGGGGAATGATTGGGAAGATTTGATGGGTTAGTTAATTTTGTTTTCTTTTTTTGATAGTTTTCGGTTGGGTTGGAGGAACGTGGGGTGCATGTTTTGAGAAATTAGCACGCAAACACAAATGTTTTTTGATAATTTTTTTTCCTTGTGGTTTTTGTTTTGTTAAAGTTGTTGTTTTGGGGAGGTTTTGGTTTTCGGCTTTTTTGAGGAATGAATGAACTGGATGGTTGAGGTTTTGATGGTGGAGGTCACAGAGCAGCTAAAATCCCGGTAAAGACAGAGGTGCTTTTCTAATTTACCACCTCTCTCCGGATGAGATTGGACCTTAAGAATAATATTGGATTGGTAGAAACTTGTAACTCATGCATAAGGATATGTTAAATAACCCGGTCTATCATGTTCATCTCACATTTTGACACAATAAACAACGAATTGGACTTAAGTCTATTGTAATTGATCACAATCTATCCCAACCAACGCACCAAAACAGGCAGCAGCTCCAGCTCCTCCCTAGAACATTCCATTTCATTATATGTAAATGTGAGAGAGTGTGTGTGTAGTTCCAACAACTTCTCTACTCCAACAACTTCAGAACTTCATTATCAATTTTTATGCCAATCACGACGGTTGTCTAACAGTATTTCTCTCTACTTTATAACTTACAAAAAGCATTATTTGTATGTGAATCGTGATTATTATTTGACGGTGTTGTTTGCTCACGATGCAACACACTCAGACCTTCGAGCATTACAATAGAAGTGGATTGCAAATTTTGATTCCCATCTAAATTGATCAACAATTTCCTAATTTTTCATAGCGAGTCCAAAAATATCGAACAAAATTCATATAAAAATAAAAAGGAATGATGTAATTTGATTTTCGTTGAAACAGTGGAAAAATTCCAATTCCGAACTTCTCCTTCCGCGCGCACCTGTGTATTTGTGCATGCATGTTGATTTTCCTTGAAATTATTTAACACGGACACCAAAAATAAACAGTGGTGTGCAGAAATTACTTCGGATTCATAACAAGTCTTGAGCCACTTGATCATGCTTAACATACCATTCAATACTTAATCAAACTTAATATCCAATTACCTACACAAAAACCTGTAATTATCTCAATGGAGCACAAATAATAAAATGGAAAGTCAAGAACAACATAGAAGCACAAATAATAATCCAACATAGAAGGGAAACAGTCATTTACATGGAAAGAGGCATATTAAACACCAAAAGCACCTTTCAACAACATACAGTAATACAGATAAAGGGTCTCAAACCCATACTCACCACTAGCAATTTGCTTAGTTCAACTGACAGCTCCAGATTCTGATCCCAGCGAAAGAAAGCTAGCAATTACGTGAACACCATAACCCTAGTAGTCGAATGGCCATCCTGAATACTCCATCTCGTTATTATGTTCCCGCATAGTTGATGGGCTACTTTCAGTTGTTGGGTTATGACTAGTGCTTGAGCTAGAGCTGGAACTAGATGAGCGAAACGGCCACAGAGATGAGAAACGGTTTCGCCTCCCTTGGTTTTCTCTAGCACTCTCCCTTGCACTGGTATTACTACCAAAACTACTGCTTCTACTTCGACTATTTGAGCTACGACTGCTTCCCGCTCCTTGCGGACCTTGTGGAGGCAGTTCTTGGCGGCAAACAGGGCACGAATTGTGTTGGACTAGCCATGGTACGATACAATCAGTGTGGTACAGATGGTCACAAGGCATTTGCTTTGCTTCAGATCCCAGCTCAAATTTGTCCTTGCAAACAGGACAGTGCGCATCAGAACGGAGATGCCTATTTGTGATCTTAACAGTAGGCATTGCATCAATTGAACCTCTGGAGGCTGGGGCAGGGCCTCGCCGGTCATTAGCTGAAAGCTGCTCAAATAGTTCTTCTAAGCCAGGACCTACAAAATAATCCCCAACATTACCCCGTGTCACACCAATTCCAGGCGACCCATTGAAAAGAGCTTCAAAAGCACCGTTTCCAGACAGTCGAAAAGGAATTTGGCCACCAAAAATCAATAGAGGAGCAAACGCCGGGTTACGCTCTGGAACTAAATCTGGTCTTCCCCTAATGCTATCATTAGGCCTTCTGTCTGTCAATTGGTGCAATGCTGAGAAAGCTTCCATGATCCCAAACCTCCTGTCAGGATCATCATCATTGTCCAGCCCAAAGAAATCCATTGGGCTGATATGAACCATATCATCAAGTTCTTGAACAAATCCTCCATCGCAGCCTGGGCAAACTGCATCTCGCCCTCTCAGCTGAACTGGCTGCCTGCAATTGTAACACCAGTGGGTGTTTCGGCCACTTGACATCCTCTCCTCTTCCAAAAACTTATGAGTACATACAACAAGTCTCGCCCCCGAATGCCTCAATATTTAATCATCATCTGAGCACAGTGACACACGG